>NC_077229.1:41726649-41934149 GCF_027887165.1 Monodelphis domestica
ATAATCATTTTAGTCATGTCTGACTTTTCATGACTCCCCTTTTTTCTTTTTGTTTTAGTAAGGGTAATAAAATGCATTGGCATTTCCTTCAGCTCATTTTATAGATGAAGAAATTGAGGCAAACAGGGTTAAGTGATTTTCCCAGGGTCACATAGCTATTAAATATCTAAGGCTGGATTTGTATTCAGATCTTCCTCTCTCCAGGTCTGGCACTCTATTCACTATTCCACCTAGCTGCCCCATCATTAAAATGTAGAAGTATATTTGAAAAGAAAAAAAATGTCCATTTCATTCATTTATTCTCAACAACCAGGACTATCATTAGTTGTCAAATATAGCTGATAGGATCATTTTAAACATTGCCAATCAGGTCCCTCCAAAATAAGGAACTCTTTTACCTAATTATTCTCCCTTCTCTCTTTCTCCGTTGGAGGAGAAAGAATAAAATTGCCCACCCAGCTCCCAGATCTCCCACGGCAGATGGCAGTGCTTATACTCACCAATGTAATCATTGGACTTGCCAATGTCATAATCCCAAACTGAGATGTCCAGTGACTTCTTGGCCAGATCACTATGTTTTATATCATAGAAAAATTCCTGAAAGGGAATTGAGGGGAAACAACAATTAGCATTCAAACAGGAGGCACATCTCTTCTGTTCTCCAGAAAGGGGAAAATAAATAAACAAACAAACAAACAAACAAACAAACAAATAAATTTTAAAAAAAAACAAGATAAAGGCACCTGTGAACTCAGGAGAGATTCTTTTGAGCTGGGCTATTGGAAACAGGAAATTGAGAGGAGAGGCTCAACTGATATTTCTGTCCCAATCCAAATCCTCTTTTAACAAATACCTCTGTTTACCAATGTCTTTAAGGACCCTTGGCAATATCAAGCATTCTTGGATAGAATCCAACACAAAAAGTGAGATGGCCCCCTTGAATTTGCTCTAACAGGAATGGAAGTAGCATGGAAAGGCTCTAGAATGGGGAGACCAGAGGCAAAGACCTTGTTGTCGTCCAGGCTCTTCCATTAACTTTCTGTGTAACATAATTAAGTCACTTCTTCCATTGTGCCTTGGGAAGAACACTGGATTTGTAGGTAGGGGGACTTGGGTTAAAATCTTAGCTTTGCCACTTACTACCTAGGTTTCTTTGAGCTTGCCACTTAGCCTTTGTGTGAAAAGTTTCTCATTTAAGAGAAGAATGAGTGATGGGATGACTAGATGGTCTCTGAGGTCATTTCCATATCAAAATCTATGATCCTTTGACCAGGAAACTCTCAACAAAATGGCTCTATCATTCCTCTCTGGGCCTCAGTTTCCTCCTGTGTTAAAACAGATTGGAACTAGATAATTGCTTAAATTCCTTCCAGCTCTGGAATTCTCTGTTCTAACATCCTTCCCAGTCCTAACATTCCATGTTCTAAGATCCCAAAGATCCTGAGGTTCTGACAGTCTATGTTCTTACATCCTGCCTAGTTCTGACAATTTTTTTACCTACTTTTTTTATCCTTTCCTGCTCTGATTGTCTCTGTTCTAGGTTCCTTTCTAGTTATGACATTTAATGTTCTAAGTTCCCTTCAACTCTGGCGTTCTTTGCTCTAAGGCCCTTACCAGTTCTGACAGACTCTGTTCTAAGATCCATCCTAACTGACATTTAATGACTTACCCTAGACCACACAACTTATCCAGAGCTAAAGTGAGATTTGAATTCAGGTCTCTTCACTCCACATGCAGTACTTTTTTCTATCATCTCAGATGCCAAGGAGCTTTTGCCATAAGTGTATGAATGGGGTCTCCCCCAAAGTTCCTATTTTGTACCTCATCTTAAAGGTTGAAATTTTAAAACAAAAGTTGTTATTTTAAAATTTAAGTTTAGTCATTTAAGTTTGTTTTAATCAATTTTGGTCAATTCAGATTGTTTCTTTGTTGTTGAATCATTTTTCAGTAATTTCCAACACTCCATGACCCCATTTGGGGTTTCCTTGGCAAAGATATTTGAGTGGTTTTCCTTCTCCAGCTCATTTAACAGATGAGGAAACTGAGGCCAACAGGGTTAAGGGAGATCCAGCTAGTAACTGTTTGAGGTCAGCTTTGAACTCTTCTTGGCTCAAGTCTTCCTGATTCCAACAATCTATCTACTGTACTACCCGGTTGCCCTTTTGTTTATTTAGTTTAATCAATAAAAATAATATTCTTTATGAATGGTCAATATTTCTCTGCCTTAAAATATGTGTACACATGCATTTATGTGTATGTAAACATATCTATTGTGGATGTATATTTATATAATCTATATGTGTGTATATACACATCTATAGCTATTTTTACCACCTCTTTCTATATCTGTCTATTTGTTACTGTATCACCTCCATCTCAATCGTTATCTCTATCATCTGTCTTTCTCTCCAAGCATCCCTCTCTCCCTCCTTTCATCTCTGCTTTATCTTTCCATCCATTCTCCTCTCCTTCTTCTCTCCCTCTCTCTCTAGCCCCTTCTCTCTTATTTCTTGGGCATACACTCTGGTGAAATGCACTGGGCACTTTGTGGTTGCTTCCACTCAAACTGACCAGAACTAGGGATCTTGACTCACTCAGTCTGTATGATGTTGGCCAAGTCACCTTACCAGAGTGGGCCACATTCCCTGTCTGTACCAGGAGAAGACTGGTTTTCTCTGAGCGAGTCAGACACTGAGCTGGTCCATACGGTAGACCTGCCTCACTTTGATCAAACTCCTCTCCATCCTTTCTCCCACATGACACCCCCAGCCTCTTCTGGAGGGCTCTTACCTCATTAAACTCAGGATTCAAAGTCTTCTTTTTGATCTGTGTCTTGTGCTTGGCCTTCTTCCCCATGTCTGGCTTCAGCCAACTGTAGAGCAACGGTAAATACCATCAGGACAGAGGGCTGGGTATTTGTGGTTCTATGATTTTATCAGCCTAGGAAATTCTCAGTGAGAACATCTCCCATTAGGGCAGGTTCGGACCTCTTCTGAGGAGAGACCACCACCTGCTAACCATAATGCCAATGCCAGAATGGATGTACCACTGCCATCCTAAGGCCTGTTTTCTTCTAGAAGTATAGACGGCATAGGTCATGGGAGTTGTATGGTGGGCAAGGGTGGGGAGTATGCCAACAAGAAAAACAGTAGAGACAGGAATCTACCTTGCTGAATTGTGACCTGATCCTTATATGCATAGAAAAAATGGAGAGGCTTAATACTGGGTCTCTTGCAAAAAAAAAAAATGATACGTTTTCTTTAATCTGTCCATCATAGGGAGTTGTCTGAATCTCTAGGTTAAGTGACTTGCCCAAGGTCTTATAGTCAGCTCATGTTAGAAGTGGCCCATGATCCCAGGGAGTTCTAGATTGAAAGTTGGTCTCCTGTCAGGCAGCTTTTCGTAGCTAGGAAAAGAGGGAAGCTATGGGGACCAGTGGTTGAATTTCAGAATCACAGAATGTGTCACAGTTGGAAAGGACCTCAGAGACCATTGGTCAGTCAGTTGGTCACCTAGCATTTATTAAGCACCTACTATGTGCCACGTACTGTGCTAAATAGTAGAGATTTTTTTTAAAAAGGGTATGGGAGCAAAAACAAGTCCTTGCCTTCAGGGAGCTCATAGTCTAAGAAAGAAGACAAAAATATAAACAGCTATATCCAAACAAAGAAGATACATACAGGATAAATGACAGATATCAAGTAGGAGAAGGCATTAGCCTTAAGGGGGAGTAGGAAAAGATTTTAATTTAATTTAATTTTTTTGCAGAAGGTAGACTATATTTTTTAACCCTTACCTTCCACTTAGAATCAACACTGTGTTGATTCTAAGGCAGAAGAGTGGTAATGGCTAGGCAATGGGTGTTAAATGACTTGCCCAGGGTCACACAGCTAGGGAGTATCTGAGGCCAGCTTTGGACCCAGGACTTCCTATCTCTGGGTCTGGCTCTCAATCCACTGAGCCCTACAGCTGACCCCCAGAAGGTAGACTTTAGCTGGAACTTGAAGGAAGCTAGAAGAGCTAATCTAATTCAGAACTGAACAAAGAATCACATCCATGGCTTCCTCAACCAGCATGTACTTGTGGATCTACCTGGAACTTATTTCCATTTCTTTAACCCTTACCTTCTGTCTTAGAATCAAATCAGTTCCAAGGCAGAAGAATGGTAAAGGCTAGGCAATTGGGGTTAAGTGACTGGTCCATGGTCATACAGCTAGGAAGTGTTTTAAGCCATATTTGAAACTGGGACTCCTATCTCTAAGCCTGGCTTTTTCTCCACTGAGCTGCCCCAGGGTACAAAGAATTACAAAGAAAATTAAACATTGGTGAAAATGAGGATGAGAGGTTTTTTTCCCATTCAAGTCCATAATCTCCCCAGAAATCTCCTCTGCTACATCCTGTCTCCCTTTCTCATCAGCCCTTTATAATTAGACAATTGGCCTCTGCCATTGGAAGCCCCCAGCTCCTTAGCCTAGATATTGCTTCCTTCAAGAGATCTTTCCTTGTTCCCCCCAGTTCTTAGCACCACTGTCCCCCCTAAACTGGACATTCATTTTACATATTTCCTCTATGTATTTATTCCTAAAAATATTGTATTTTCAGTAAAATATAAGCTGCTTGAGAGCAGAGATTGTCTCCCCTTTTGTATTGGTATCCCTAGGACTTAGACCCATTGAATGATCCATGGGTTGATTGTGCCTGGCCAAAAGACCTAGCTGTATAGCTGGAAGCAAATCTTTAAACTCTCTGATCCTCACTTTACTCATCTGTAAACTATGGAAACTGATGCTTGTAGTACCCCCCTTCCCAGGGTTAATATAGCTCAAAAAAGATTGTTTTCTTTTCATTTTTTAACCCTTACCTTCTGTCTTAGTGTCATCAGTTCTAAGAAGAGTGGCAAGGACTAGGCTATGGGGGTTAATTGACTTGCCCAGGGTCACACAGTTAGGAAGGGTCTGAGGCCAGATTTGAACCCAGGACATCCCCTCTCTGGACTTGGCTCTTTATCCACTGAGCCACCCAGCTGTCCCAAGAGACAGTGTTTTTCAAACTTCAAAGCACTATCTCAGAGAAGCTTTTCCTTCCCTGTCTTTCTCTCCCATCTTCCTTCAAGCCTCAGCTCAAATCCCACCTTCCTTTCCTAACCTTCTACCTCCCTCCAACTAGAACCTTCCCTCTGAGTTTACCTCCCAATTAGACTGTAAATACATTATATGAACGTGCTTGTTTGCATGTCTTCCCCATTAGAATGGAAATTCCTTGAGGACAGGGACTGATTATTTTGCCTTTTTTTTTTTCATCTTCAGCATTTGGCTGAGTTTCTGGCACGTTTTATTGCTGTTATTCAATTGTTTCAGTCACATCTGACTTTGTTACCTTATTGGGGTTTCCTTGGAAAAGACATTGCAGTGGTTTGCCATTCCCTTTTCCAGCTCATTTTTTAAAGATGAGGAACTGAGGCTAACAGGGTTACGTGATGTAAACCTCAAATTTCCTTAGACTTATAAATGTTGGAAATTTCACCATTGGGATATTTCATACTTGGAAAATTTCTTACTGATAGTCTATTGGAATGGGAACCCCATTGGCATGGGAGGTTCCTTCTCTTCCCTTCTTCAGATTACTTTAGGACAGAAACCTTTTGCTGAACAATGGAAAGGACTTTGACCTATGCTTAAGCATAGAACAGGAATTTCTTTGAGTCATGATTGATTTTAGAATTGATACAATAGAGATACTTGGAATCAATCTCCACCCTATTCAGTCCTAACAGGATTGAGTAAGGGCTGCAGCCTAGATCAAAATTTAATTATTCCAATCTCTACCATACTCAAGTTAACAGGATTTAGAAAGGGCTGTAGCAAAGGAGTAAAGATTTAATCATTTGAAAATATGACCTTCAACAGACATGTGCAAAAGCCAGAAACCTCTGGGCGGTCCTGAGTTAAGCTAGAGCCTCCATTTGCACAGGGAAATTGATGAAGAGTGATTGGTAGATGGGAGAAAGGAGGGGAGGAACTTGGATGGTTTCCTTAAAGATAGGGGGTCTGAAGACTCGAGGGAGGTTGAGGAGTTTTGGTCGGGGTGGTTCCTGGGCTCTGAGAAGATTGCTCTGAAGGAAGCTGAAGGTGGGGACCTCTGAGACTGTTTCTCCATTTTGGACACGTGAGTAATAGGGACTGATCTCTTTTCTTTGCCCCAGCTATCTAAGGGCTTGGGCCTTTTGGCCCAGCCTAAACAGAAGGGGTATTTAAGCCCTATTCCCTTCTCTCCCTTTTTCTCTCTCTCTATCTCTAATTCCTTTCTTCCTCCTATTGTAATTAAACTCCATAAAAGATTGACTGCTGACTTGAGTTTTCATTTAGGAATTACATAGCTGATTCCTTGGCGACCTTAAATTAATATATATCAGTCTTTTAAAGTGATTCCCTTGTAACAGTGACTTGCCCAGGATCACACAGCTAGTGAGTTTCTGATATCAGCTTTCAACGTAGGAAGATGAATCTTTCTGACTCCAGGGTTGGCCCTTAAATACTTGTTGACTGACTGACTGATGCCAAGCAGAGTCAATACTCCATGACTCCCTCTTCTAGGCAGAGAGGTGGGGGAACACTGGACCAGTGTGTTGGATATGATGCCAGATGGGGTAACTTCAGTTAGTTGCTTTTACTTAGCTTTTTTTCTTTGACAAAAGGGAGAGTTTGGTGTTGGGAGTGAGTTATATTTCCTTGCCTTTGATATAATTATGAAGTGCTCTCCAAATGATTAGGACCAAACTACAGGGAAAAAGTCTCTCCCTTCAGTCAAGCCATCGAGTGCCCCTTCGTGTATTAGTCACATCTTACATATCCCTGGCAGCTCCTGAATATTACAGTCACGGCTTTCACCTCAGAGGTGGTCGTGTAAACACAAACATTTCCAGAGCCACTGGGGGAGAGGGATTATTAAAATCAATTTTCCTGGAGCTGGCATTTAATGAAACACAATTCAGCAAGCAAACCAGCTGATTTCTTTCATGGCAATTGGAAAACACAGCGACTTTAATCTCTAATATCTAACTCACCACTGAACTGGAGATGCTGAATTAATTAGTTCTCATTAAGGGCTAATTGATGAGCAAAACCACAGACAAAAGTCTATTTTTCAGAGATGAAGCCAGGCTGTACTGATAAATCCCACTTAGATGGTGTCTTGAGGTTTACAAAGCATAAAGGATGGCAGAGGTAGAGGAGAGCTCAGTGAAAGCCTTGGATTCCAAGCCAGAAGATCTGCATTTCCATCAGTGGGAAGAGCACAGGGGGCTTTTGCAGTGACATGTATTGAAATCATTTCATCTCCCCCCCCCCCCCACTGATTTTCACCTAACTCAGTTTATGAAATCTCAAAGGATTAGGAGCAAGTAATAGACAAGCCAAGGGTCAAACAAAATGTAAAGATGGGCCTGTACTGGTTTAGTCTTTCTTTCTTTCCTTCTTTCTTTTTCTTTCATTCTCTTTCTTTCTTTCCTTCCTTCTTTTCCTTCTTTCTTTCTCCCTCCCTTTCTTTCTCTTTCTTTCTTTCTTTTTTCTTTTTCTTTCTTTCTTTCTCCCTTCATTTCTCCCTTTCTTTCTTTCTCTTGCTCTTCCTTCCCTTCTTTCTCTTTCTCCCTTTCTTTCTTTCTTTCTCTTGCTCTTTTTTCTCTTTTTCTCTTTCTTTCTCTCTTTCCTTTCATTTCTCTTTCTCTCTCTTTCTTCCTTCCTTCCTTCCTTCCTTTCTCTTTCTCTTCCTTGCTTCCTTCCTTTCTTTTTCTTCCTCTTTCTCCCTTTCTTTCTCTCTTTCCTTTCTTTTCTCTCCTTCCTTCCTTCCTTCCTTTCTTTCTTTCTTCCTTCCTTCTTTCCTTTCTCCCTTTCTTTCTTTCTCTTGCTCTTCCTTTCTTTTTCTCTTGCTCTCTTTCTCTCTCTTTCCTTTCATTTCTCTTTCTCTCTCTTCCTTCCTTCCTTCCTTTCTCTTCCTTCCTTCCTTTCTCTCTCTCTCTTTCCTTTCTTTCCTCTCCTTCCTTCCTTTCTTTCCTCTCCTTCCTCTCCTTCCTTCCTTTCTTTCCTCTCCTTCCTCTCCTTCCTCTCCTTCCTTCCTTCCTTCCTTCCTTTCTTCCTTTCTTTCTTTCTTTCTTTCTTTCTTTCTTTCTTTCTTTCTTTCTTTCTTTCTTTCTTTCTTTCTTTCTTTCTTTCTTTCTTTCTTTCTTTCTTTCTTTCTTTCTTTCTTTCTTTCTTTCTTTCTTTCTTTCTTTCTTTCTTTCTTTCTTTCCTCCTTCCTTCCAATGGAGATGGGCACTGGGCATAAAAGGAACAAGACCCTCATAATTTTAAATCTTGCATTTCTCACCAGTTAGCTCTAGTTAAACATTGATAACAAAACCTGTAAGGGTTTTAAAAAACACATACACACAAGCAGCCAAAGAAGAAACTTTTGGAATCTGATAGCATATCAAAGCACATCATCCTTCACTTTATTTCCTTCATGCGTTTTTTTATTATATATGTGATATATGTCTTTACTCTAGACATGAAGAATATGGAAATCCATATTGAAAACCCTAGTATAACCTATATCAGGATATTTACCTCCTCAAGAAGGAAGGGAGGGAGGGAGGAAAGGAGAGAATGTGAATTGCAAAATGTCAGAAAGCAATTGTCAAAAATTGTTTCTACATATAATTGAAAAAATTAATAAAAGAAAAAACCTTAAAGAGTTATTGAAATGCTAGCAACTTAATTACTACCAATTTGCCTGGGGTCAATTTGAATTCAGGTCTTCCTGATTCCTTGTCATTTGTTCCTCATCTATACTACCTAATTGCCTGTGTACATCTCTATTAGTGAGCTCCACTGATACTGATGGCTCATTTTTATATGTAGACCTAATAGAGGTTGGGAGAAAATCTCCCTCTTTTATAACTTGATATATCTTTTACTATTAAACTAGAAAAGATGGAGACATATGGACTAGTTGATAACAGAGTTAAATGAATAGCTGAATTCAGAGTCATCATTACTGGTTCATTGTCTATATGGGAGGAAGTCTTCAAGGAGTGCCCCAGGGATTGGTGCTTGTCCCTGTGGTATCTAAAACTTTTATTAATAATGCAAATAAGGGCAGCTAGGTGGCTCAATGGATTAAGAGTCAGGTTTAGAGATGGGGGATCCTCAGTTCAAATCTGATCTCTGATACATCCTTGCAGTGTGACCCTGGGGGAATCACCACACTCCTATTGCCCAAACCTTACCACTCTAGCCTATAAACAGTATTGATTTTAATATGAAAGGCAAGAGTTTAAAATAGTGATGCAAATAAAGGTATAGATGACATGCTCATCATACTTGCTGATACCATAAAGTTTGAAGGGAGAGTAACACACTGAATAACAGTTAAGATCCAAAAAATTCTTCAAACTAGAATGATCTAATCAGATGAAATTCAATAGCAACAAATGTAAAGTCTTATTCTTGGGTTCAAAAAATCAATTTGATCAATACAGGATGGGGGAGGCATGGTTAGATAACAAGTGTCTGAAAAAGAGGTCTGGGAGTTTCAGAATAATACTAACTTAATGAGTCAGTAGTATGATGTGGCAGTCAAAAAAAATCAATTGCTATATTGGAATACATAGCCATAGCTTCCAGGAATAGCAAAGCAATGAGTCCAAATACTCCACCCTGATCAGACATCATCTAGTGTTTTGTGTTCAGTTCTGGGCACCATGGCTTAAGAAGAACATTGATAAGCTGAAGAACATCTAGTAGAAAAGGCAACCAGGATGCTGAAGGAACTTGAGTCCATGACATATCAGTTGAAGGAACTAAAGGTATTTATACTGTAGAAGAGAAGCCACAAGGAGGACATGATAGCTATCTTCAACTTTCTAAAGGACTGTCATGTGGATGAACCATTAGATATTTTCCTCTTGACCCCAAGAGGTAGAGCCAGGAGCAATGGGGAGAAGTCAAGAAGAATTTCATGTAGGATTTGTGTTAGAAAAAATTCTCTAACAGTGAGAGTTGTCCAAAAATTGAATAGGCCTATCTGAGTGGTGGTGGGTAGCCCCTCTTTGGAGAGCTTCCAGTCAAGGCTGGCTTAACCACTTGATGGGTGTGTTGTAATGAGCATTCCCATGATGTATGGGTTAGGCTAGGTGGTCAATGAGTTTCCTTTCAACTCTCATAATCCATGATTTATAATCAGCAGCATCAGCCTTGTCTTGGCCCTCTGTGTCAGTATAAGGGAGTGGAATCTGATATATCTTAGAAATGGTGGACACCTGGCAACCCAGTCTGACTATCTGATCCTCTTATCTTAATTTCTGTCTAAATGCTGGACCTCTGAACACTATCTGTCTCTTATGGGATATCTCCCCATCTGTTCCCTCTTCCCAACCCAAGGCCAGTAACTCACAGTTTGACAAAGGGGTCAGAGTAGCCATTCGCATCCATTGCAGCCAAGTGGACACAGCGCACGATACCCACGATGAGGCCTCCTTGCTGGGTGCTATACATGAGTGACACCAGGATCTTGCCACGTTCCTCAATATCACCCACACGTTCCACCTGCTAAATAGAGGCAGATGAGCCTGGGTAAGGGGCTGTGGAGTGATAGAATTAGGAGATAACTTGCATAAGCATCATCTCAAGGAGAAGAGGGTCTGGTATAAGAACCACCAGCTGATCTCATTGGACTGGGAGCTCTTTGATGGCAGGAACTATTTTTGTCTTGTTTTTCAAATTCTGTCTTGTTTTTGTGTCTTTTGTTTTCCAATGATTAGCACAGGGTCTGATCCATGGAAAGCACAATATTTGTTGCCTATGATGAAATGGTTAGTAAACCTAATGGAGAATGAGTGTTAAGGGGAGAAATTAAGTGACAGATTAGTTCAGTGGGTGACCAATACCATACTGCACTGTCTCAAGACAGATCCCTAGACCAGGCAACTACTGTGGGAATCAGATTGGAGAGATAGATAGATAGTTAGGTAGGTAGGTAGATGGATGGATGGATGAATAGATAGATATGGATATAGATATAGATATAGATATAGATATAGATATAGATATAGATATTGGTATAGATATAGATATAGATATAGATATAGATATAGATATAGATATAGATATAGATATAGATATAGATATAGATATAGATATATGTGTGTGTATGATACCAAAAAAAGGTATCTATACAACTTAGATGTTTTTAGAAGATGAATTACTTAAAATGAGGGAATTGGAGTAGAGAAAAAGGTTGAAACTTTTTTATGTCCCCTTTTGCTGTCTAAGGACCCCTTTTCACAATGATGGTTTTAAATACATAAATAAAATACGTGGAATTTCAAAGGGAGTCAATTATATTGAAATGTAGCCACTGATTTCTTTTTAAACACATTCATGGCCTCTCTGGTCAAACAGCTCTGGACCAAAGGATCCCTAAGGTCTCTTTAAGTTCTAAAACTATGAATTTCTGATTCAAAAGTTGCTTGAATTTAAGGCTTTCTGGAAAGTGTGTTTCTGTAACACACTTGCCCTAGTGAAAAATAACAGCTCAATAAGATTGGCCCCCAATACACAAGTCATTTTATTTACTCTTCTCCCCAATGATCTTCAACCATCTATACTCTCAGAAGACTCCCAAGGAATCCCAGGCTCTCTGGGGACATTCAGATCAGTAGCTGAGTGACTCGGGACTAAATGAGTAGCATAGAGAGACTCATCAATGGTACTACATGCCCTATCCTGAACCACAGATCCTAAGACTAAGTAGCTATTGTGGGAATCAGACTCTATGTATGTACATTTGTGCATTTGCGTTCCTGTGGGGGGGGGGGTGGGGGGAGGAAAGAGACATACAGACATGGTGATGAGATCTACCTAACATCAGCAACCCCACAGTGAAAACTTACTTTCTCTTGAGGAAGTTAAGTAGCATAGTAAATAGAGTGCCCTGACTCAAATTCGACCTCAGACACTTCCTAGTTGTATGACCCTAGGCAAGTCACTTCACCCCAATTGCCCAGTCCTCACTGTTCTTCTGTCTTAGAATCAATTCTAGGACAGAAGGTAATTTTTTTTTAATTACCTCCTCTTCATAGAGTGCCATGCCTCTTGCTGATCCTGTGGTCCCAGCTCGCTTCATCTTAGGAGAGAAAAAGTGAAAGAGAAGTAAGGGAGGGAGGGAAGAAGGGAGGAATGGAGGGAGGGAGGGAGGGAGAGAGGAAGGGAGGAAAGGAGGGAAGGAGGAAACGAGGAAAGGAGAGGAGAGGGTGAGAGGGAGGAAGGGAGGAAAAGAAGAAAGAAGCAAATTTAGTATACAAGGATCATGCTGATAAACAAAGAATAATAGAAACTTAGTATGAGTTCTAACACACAGAATACTTGATAGGACTCGGAGACCTTGAATTAAAATTCAGTATCTCAGGCATTTATTAAGCATCTACTCTTGATTGAGTCAAGACTAGGCACTGGTGATACAAAACCAAAATGGTTCTTGCCTTCAAGGAGCTTGCCTTGCACTGGGGTGGGAGGGCAGGCAGGGAAGAGCAAAGGACATGTACATAGATAAGTAAATTCAAAGCCTAGGCAAAATACATTTTGGGAGGTAGGAAGATCAGTAAAGGAAGGCTTTAGAAGAAGCTCAAGATTCCATGAGGCAGAGAAAAAGCCTTAGCTATGTAACCAAAGGCAAGCCATTTAACATCTTTGAGCCTCAGTTTCCTCATCCATAAAAATGGAGATAATGACATTTCTAGTACCTAGCTACCTTCAGGGTTGTTGTGAGTCTCAAAAGAGATAAAGTATATAAATCACTTTGCCAACCTTGAAGTGAGATAGAAAAATCTGTTACTACTTATGAGCCCAAACTCTGGGTAGGGAAAGAACTTTAAAATTGGAGTCAGAAGACCTAGGTCCAATCAATAGACAAATATCTGTGCCAGGAACCATTCTAGGTGCTGGGCTATATGAAAACAATCAATCTACAAGTATTTATTAATCACCTACTATATGCCTGGCACTGGGGATATGAGGACAAAGAAGGACACAAATAAAGGCACTAGGTCAGTTGTTTATAGAGCTAGGGAGCCATCAGTAAGTCCCTGTTCTCAGTTTCTTCCTTTATAAGATGAAGAGCTTAGGCTGGATGATATGTGAGGTCCCTCCCAGTCCTATATGTATGATCCTATTATAAGCCTCTTTGCTTCTCTATCCCTCAGTTTCCTTCTTTGAAAAATGAAAACAGAGACTTCTGGTCAAGATGGAGGCTTAGAGAAAGCTAAAGTTCAGATCTCTTGAAACCCTTCCCTACTGAACTCAAACTATATGCTCCTAAGGCACCGAAATTCAAAACAAACAACAGCATAGACCCCAGGAATCCTCCTCCTGGACCTGGACCTGGACCTGGATCAAAAGGTACGGCCCCCCCCAAAAGCCAGAACATGAGATCACTCGGACCTAAGGGGTAGGCAGAAGGAAGGTCCCAGGACCCATCCCCCCAACCTAGAGCGCTGATTCCGAGGCAGCAGAGGGAACATCAGAGCCTCAGGGCCAGCTATCCTGAAGGCCACTTCCCGAAAACAACCTGACCCAGTCGAGGGGGCACCCAGACAGCAGAGAAACAGAGAGAGATGGGGGAGCCTGTAACCCACTGACCAGATCCTTCCATCTGAGTCTCACCAAAGGTCCCTGTCTCAGGGCATACTCAGTCCGAGGTTAATCCTATCACCAGCCCTCAGAGCTCCAGGAAGCCATGCCCCCCCCCCCTCAGAGAGCAGGGTCCTCTGAAACAACAGTAACCCTCAGGGCTGGTAAAAGGGCCTCGGGAGCTGGCTATTCTGAAGGCCATATCCTGAAAAAAACCTGACCTAGTCACGGGGGCACCCAGACAACAGGGAAACAGAAAGAGACAGGGGAGCCTGCAACCCCCTAGCTAGATCCTTCCATCCCAGTCTCAAGGTCCCTGCCTCAAAGCATACTCAGTTCAACCCAGAGAAAGTTAATCTTATCAGGAGCCTTGGAGCTCCTGGAAGCCGCGGCCCCTCCCCCCCTCAGAGTGCTGGCTCTCCTGGCCAGCTAAGGCACAGAAACAAACACCCCGAGGAAAGGGCCAAGCCAGGCTCAGAGGAAGTAAGGCAACAGAGAAGCATTGGGTGGGAACTGAAGAGGGCAATAACAAGGAAACACCAACAATTCCTGGCTTCCCCAGGAAGACAGAACAACAACTGCATAGAACGGATAATCTTCCTAGGGCTAAAACCTCTGAACACCAGACAGAGATAAGAAAAGCTAGTCCTCCCCACTCAGATAGAGAGGGCAAACTCCACAGAAGCACAAAAGCCCCAAAATTCCAAGAAAAACAAGAAGAAGGGGGCAACTTTGGACACATTTTATGGAGCAAAAATACAAAATACAGAGGAGATAGAAGAGGAAACACAAGCAAATGCTCCAAAACCTTCAAAAGGAAATGGAAACTCTTCACAAACCCATGAAGAATTTGAATCAGAAAGGATCAAAAAGATGAAAGCCTTCTGGGAGAAAAAGTGGGAAATAATGCAAAAGAAATTCACGCATCTACAAAACCAGTTTGACCAAACTGAAAAGGAAAACCAGGCTTTAAAGATCAGAATTAGGCAACTCGAAGACAATGAGCAGGTAAAAGAGCAAGGATCAATAAAGCAAAGCCAAAAGATCAAGAAATTAGAAGAGAACATAAAATATCTCACTGACAAGGTGACAGACTTGGAAAATAGAGGAAGAAGAGATAATTTAAGAATAATTGGACTTGCAGAAAAGCCAGAAATAAACAGCAAACTCGACATCGTAATACAAGATATAATAAAAGAAAATTGCCCAAAGATTCTAGAACAAGGGGGCAATACAGCCACTGACAGAGCTCACAGAACATCCTCTACACTAAATCCCCAAAAGACAACTCCCAGGAATGTAATTGCCAAATTTCAAAGCTTTCAAACAAAAGAAAAAATCCTACAAGAAGCCAGAAAAAGACAATTTAGATATAAAGGAATGCCAATCAGGGTCACACAAGACCTTGCAAGTTCCACTCTGAATGATCGTAAGGCATGGAACATGATTTTCAGAAAGGCAAGAGAGCTGGGTCTTCAACCAAGAATCAGCTATCCAGCAAAACTGACTATATACTTCTAAGGGAAAGTATGGACATTCAACAAAATAGAAGATTTCCAAGTTTTTGCAAAGAAAAGACCAGAGCTCTGTGAAAAGTTCAATATCAAAAAACAAAGAGCATGGAATACCTGAAAAGATAAATATGAAGGAAAGGGAAAAGGAGAAAAATTTTATCTTTTTCTTTTACTCAAACTCTCTTCTATTAAGGACTACATTTATATCAATCTATGTATACTAACATGTGGGGGAAATGTAATGTGTAAATAGGGGGGAAAGAAAGACCAAATAGAATAATCTTTCTCACACAAAGATTCACACGGGAAGGGGAGGGGAAGAAAACTCCTATAAGAAGGAGAGGAAGAGAATTTTTACTTAAACCTTACTCTCAGGGAAATCAACTCTGAGAGGGAAGAACATCCAGATCCATTGGGATCGTGAATTCTATCTTACCCAACAAGGGAAGGGAGAAGGGAAAACAAGGGGGAAGGGGGGAGGGAACACAAAAAAGGGAGGGAAGAAGAGGGGGGAGGGGGAGGGAACAAAAAGGGAGGGACTAGAAAGGGAAACATATTAAGGGAGGTGACAAGGGGGACTGATTTAAAGTAAATCACTGGACTAAAAGGTAGAGCTGAAGGAGAAAGGTTAGAATTAGGGAAGGATATCAAAATGCCAGGGAGTCCACCAGTGACAGTCATAACTTTGAACGTGAATGGGATGAACTCACCCATAAAACGTAGAGGAATAGCAGAATGGATTAGAATCCAAAACCCTACCATATGTTGTCTTCAAGAAACACACATGAGGCGGGTTGACACCCACAAGGTCAGAATTAAAGGATGGAGTAAGACCTTCTGGGCCTCAACTGACAGAAAGAAGGCAGGAGTTGCAATCATGATATCTGATAAAGCCAAAGCAAAAATAGACCTGATCAAAAGGGATAGGGAAAGTAATTATATTTTGTTAAAAGGGACTTTAGATAATGAGGAAATGTCACTAATCAACATGTATGCATCAAATAATATAGCACCCAAATTTTTAATGGAGAAACTAGGAGAATTGAAGGAAGAAATAGACAGTAAAACCATATTACTGGGAGACTTAAACCAACCATTATCAAATTTAGATAAATCAAATCAAAAAATAAATAATGAGGTAAAAGAGGTGAATGAAATCTTAGAAAAATTAGAATTAATAGACATATGGAGAAAAATAAATAGGAACAAAAAGGAATACACCTTCTTCTCAGCACCACATGGCACATTCACAAAGATTGACCATACATTAGGTCACAGAAACATGGCACACAAATGCAGAAAAGCAGAAATAATAAATGCAGCCTTTTCAGATCACAAGGCAATAAAAATAATGATCAGTAATGGTACATGGAAAGCCAAATCAAAAACTAATTGGAAATTAAACAACATGATATTCCAAAATCATTTAGTTAGAGAAGAAATCATAGAAACAATAATTTCACCAAGGAAAATAACAATGGCGAGACATCCTTTCAAACCTTTTGGGATGCAGCCAAAGCAGTAATCAGAGGCAAATTCATATCCCTGAGTGCATATATTAACAAACTAGGGAGAGCAGAGATCAATCAATTGGAAATGCAAATAAAAAACTCAAAAGCGATCAAATTAAAACCCCCCAGCAGAAAACCAAACTAGAAATCCTAAAAATTAAGGGAGAAATTAATAAAATCGAAAGTGATAGAACTATTGATTTAATAAATAAGACAAGAAGCTGGTACTTTGAAAAAACAAACAAAATAGACAAAGTACTGGTCAATCTAAGTAAAAAAAAGGAAAGGAGAAAAGCAAATTAATAGCATCAAAGACGAAAAGGGGGACATCACCTCCAATGAAGAGGAAATTAAGGCAATCATTAAAAATTACTTTGCCCAATTATATGGCAATAAATACACCAATTTAGGTGATATGGATGCATATATACAAAAATACAAACTGCCTAGACTAACAGAAGAAGAAATAGATTTCTTAAATAATCCCATATCAGAAACAGAAATCCAACAGGCCATCAAAGAACTTCCTAAGAAAAAATCCCCAGGGCCTGATGGATTCACCAGTGAATTCTATCAAACATTCAGAGAACAGTTAATCCCAATACTATACAAACTATTTGACATAATCAGCAAAGAGGGAGTTCTACCAAACTCCTTTTATGACACAAACATGGTACTGATTCCAAAACCAGGCAGGTCAAAAACAGAGAAAGAAAACTATAGACCAATCTCTCTAATGAATATAGATGCAAAAATCTTAAATAGGATACTAGCAAAAAGACTCCAGCAAGTGATCAGAAGGGTCATCCACCATGATCTAGTAGGATTTATACGAGGGATGCAGGGCTGGTTCAATATTAGAAAAACCATCCACATAATTGACCACATCAACAAGCAAACCGACAAGAATCACATGATTATCTCAATAGATGCAGAAAAAGCCTTTGATAAAATACAACACCCATTCCTATTAAAAACACTAGAAAGCATAGGAATAGAAGGGTCTTTCCTAAAAATAATAAACAGTATATATCTAAAACCATCAGCTAATATCATCTGCAATGGGGATAAACTAGATGCATTCCCAATAAGATCAGGAGTGAAACAAGGATGCCCATTATCACCTCTACTATTTGACATTGTACTAGAAACACTAGCAGTAGCAATTAGAGAAGACAAAGAAATTGAAGGCATCAAAATAGGCAAGGAGGAGACCAAGTTATCATTCTTTGCAGATGGCATGATGGTCTACTTAAAGAATCCTAGAGATTCAACCAAAAAGCTAATTGAAATAATCAACAACTTTAGCAAAGTTGCAGGATACAAAATAAACCCACATAAGTCATCAGCATTTCCATATTCTCCAACACAGCTCAGCAGCAAAAACAAAAAAGAGAAATCCCATTCAAAATCAACTTAGACAAAATAAAATAATTAGGAATCTATCTCCCAAGACAAACACAGGAACTATATGAACACAACTACAAAACACTCTCCACACAACTAAAACTAGACTTGAGCAATTGGAAAAACATTAAGTGCTCATGAATAGGACGAGCCAATATAATAAAAATGACCATCTTACCCAAACTTATTTATCTATTTAGTGCCATACCCATTGAACTCCCAAAATATTTCTTTACTGATTTAGAAAAAACCATAACAAAGTTCATTTGGAATAACAAAAGATCAAGGATATCCAGGGAAATAATGAAAAAAAAACACAAATGATGGGGGCCTTGCAGTCCCAGACCTCAAACTATATTACAAAGCAGCAGTCATCAAAACAATTTGGTACTGGATAAGAGACAGAAAGGAGGATCAGTGGAATAGACTGGGGGCAAGCGACCTCAGCAAGACAGTATACGATAAACCCAAAGACCCCAGCTTTTGGGACAAAAATCCACTATTCGACAAAAACTGCTGGGAAAATTGGAAGACAGCGTGGGAGAGATTAGGAATTGATCAACACCTCACACCCTACACCAAGATAAATTCAAAATGGGTGAATGATTTAAACATAAAGAAGGAAACCATAAGTAAATTGGGTAAACACAGAATAGTATACATGTCAGACCTTTGGGAAGGGAAAGACTTTAAAACCGAGCAAGACATAGAAAGAATCACAAAATGTAAAATAAATAATTTCAACTACATCAAATTAAAAAGCTTTTGTACAAACAAAACCAATGTAACTAAAATCAGAAGGGAAACAACAAATTGGGAAAAATCTTCATAAAAACCTCTGACAAACGTTTAATTACTCAAATTTATAAAGAGCTAAATCTATTGTACAAAAATCCAAGCCATTCTCCAATTGATAAATGGGCAAGGGACATGGATAGGCAGTTTTCAGATAATGAAATCAAAACTATTAATAAGCACATGAAGAAGTGCTCTAAATCTCTTATAATCAGAGAGATGCAAATCAAAACAACTCTGAGGTATCATCTCACACCTAGCAGATTGGCTAACATGATAGCAAAGGAAAGTAATGAATGCTGGAGGGGATGTGGCAAAGTAGGGACATTAATTCATTGCTGGTGGAGTTGTGAACTGATCCAACCATTCTGGAGGGCAATTTGGAACTATGCCCAAAGGACGATAAAAGAATGTCTACCCTTTGATGCAGCCATAGCACTGCTGGGTTTGTACCCCAAAGAGATAATGAACAAAAAGACTTGTACAAGAATATTCATAGCTGCGCTCTTTGTGGTGTCCAAAAATTGGAAAACGAGGGGATGCCCTTCAATTGGGGAATGGCTGAACATATTGTGGTATATGTTGGTGATGGAATACTATTGTGCAAAAAGGAATAATAAAGTGGAGGAATTCCATGGAGACTGGAACGACCTCCAGGAAGTGATGCAGAGCGAGAGGAGCAGAACCAGGAGAACATTGTACACAGAGACTAATAAACTGTGGTATAATCAAACATAATGGACTTCTCCATTAGTGGTAGTGTAATGTCCCTGGACAATCTGCAGGGATCTAGGAGAAAAAACACTATTCATAAGCAGAGGACAAACTGTGGGAGTTAGAAACACCGAGGAAAAGCAACTGCCTGAATACAGCGGTTGAGGGGACATGACAGAGGAGAGACTCTAAATGAACACTCTAATGCAAATACTAACAACATGACAATGGGTTCAAATCAAGAACACATGTCATACCCAGTGGAATCACACATCAGCTATGGGGGGTGGGGGGAGGAAAAGAAAATGATCTATGTCTTTAATGAATAATGCTTGGAAATGATCAAATAAAATATTTAAAAAAAAGAAATAAAAGGTGAAACTATTAAAAAAAAGAAAAATGAAAACAGTTGGACCCATTGGCCATTGAGTTTCCTTCTGGCTGTGACATTCTGGGATTCTGATTCTTCTTCCTTTCACCTCTTTTGGATTGAATTCTTGTTCACCTGCGACTCCAGCAGAGGGCAGGCAAGGAAAGATATAGCTAAAGAAGCACAATCAGTCGTTTTTTAAGCATCCCTGCTCCCATCCCTCGAGTCTCCACCATGAGGAAATCAAAGCAATGTCAAATGGTGGAAATTGAGGCAAGGTCAAAAGCTGCAGAGAGACTAAGAAGAAGTGGGTTTGAGAAAGAGCCTTTAGATTTAGCAATAAAGAGATAACTGGTACTTTTTGCTCTTCTTGGCACATGACACACCATCTCCCCACTTTCTTACTTTCTCACAGACGTCCCCCATGCCTGGAATGCTCTCTTCCCTTTTGCCTCCTGGATTCACTGACTTACCTCAGGATTCAGCTCAAATTTTATCTTCTGCAAGAGGTGTTTCCTGGTCTCCCCTCTAATCTCTGTCCTCTTCCCAAAATGCTAGTGCCTTTCCTCTGAGATTCCTTCCTATCTATTCTGGCCATCTCTGGGCAGCTAGGTTGCTCAGTGGATAGATTCAGGTAGATACTTACTAAATCACTTATTCTGCCTCAGTTTCCTCCTCTGTAAAATGAGCTGGAGAAGGAAATGGCAAACCACTTCAAGATCTTTGCCAGAAAAACCCAAATGGAATTATGAATCAGCCATGATTGAAACAAAGGAACAACAGCAGCTCTGGCAATCTAGTTGTTTGCATACGTCTCTCTCCTCAAAATGTGCCTTTTTATGAATCCCCAGCAAATAAAACACACTTAATAAATGTTTATTGAGTGATATTGACAGACTTTGATGGTGGACTATGAGTTTAGATATTGGGTTCCAACCAGGGCTCTGCCTTTTACCCAGAGCATGACAATGATCAATTTTACTTCCAAACCATTTTTTTTTACAACAGTGATCCTAAGACTTCCCTTACCTCTCCTTAAGGAGTTTTCCTACAACCTCAGAACAAGGTGGGAACAAATTCCTTAATTACCCCAAGAAGATTTTTGGCCTGGCTACTGACTGGTTGGAAGAAACTGATGCCACATAGGACACAACTAGTCATGAGTCTTGGAGACTCGGTTGTGCTCCTTGGGCTTATATTAAAAAGTAATTCAGCAGTCGTTTATGGGAGGGCATCCCTTTGCCTATGGAGGAGACCCCTGGGGCAAGGGAAATTTCTCTCCCTCTACAGCCCTCACTATCAGTCATGGTATTTAGTAGCAGAGTTATTTCCTTAGATGTAGATACCCCATTCAGTAGTTGGAAAGTCATTTCTAACTATGCGAGGAGGAGGAGCATATGCCCCTTCCTGGGATTAAAAAGACCAACTCCTCTGTTTAGGTATAAATGTAAGTCTTGGCTCCCTTTACATGGTTTAATAAAATCCCAGCTTTCTCTGATTCAAATTCCTCCCAATGCCTTCCTTTATAGAAGGAAGAAACTGGACCTTTATGGCCAACACCATTGTGTATCTTCTGTTCTGCCTGGTTTTAACTTCTTTGGAACAAGATGCCCTTGGGTTCTCCCCCTTTTGTGTGTTGTTTCTCCCATCTCCATTAGATTGCAAGTTCCCTGAGGGTAAGAATTATCTTTTATTTTATTTTTTACTTTACTTTCTTAGTAACAACTTAAAGACAGAAGGACAAGGGCTATGCAAATGAGGTTGTGACTTGTCCTGGGTCACACATCTGGAAAGTATCTGATGCCAGATTTGTACCAAGGTCCTTCCAATTCTAATCCTGGTGCTCTATCCACTGAGCCACCTAGCTACCTCAGAGACTGTCTTTTTAAAAAATTAATTGTATCCTCAGTGCTTACCATAATGTCTGGCACATAGTAGGTACTTAAATGTTTATTGAATTGGATTATTGGATTAATTCTCTTCAAAATGTTATCTTCCTCTGTAAGTATCTAAAGCCTCAGGGTGGGGTGGAACATCTGAGATTAAGGTGAGGGGTCTCATTATGAGGATGATGTTTCAATTTGGGTTACCTCTGAGGGATCCATTCTTCTCATGGTAAATTCTAAGATATTTTAATGAGTTCTGAACCAAATTCTCCACTTAAAGAAGATGAAATCTTTATTATAATAAAATAGCAATTTAATAGCTGGCACTTATATAGTGCTTTAAGGTTTATCAAGCCCTTTATACATACTTTCTGATTTGATTTTCATGACAATATTGTATAGTGAAAAAACTATAGTTGGAGACAAAAGACCTGGGTTCAAATCTTGATTCTACCATTTCCTCTCTTTATAATAAGTTACTTCCTTCCTCCATTTCCTCATCTGTAAAACAAGGAGTTTGTATGAGATGGCCCCTAATATTCCTCCCACCTCTAGATCTATGATCAACCCTACTAGGTTGGTTTTGTGGCTATTATTATTTCCACTTCACTGAATCTCAGGGAGATGAAATAAATTATCCCAGAGTCAAGCAACCAGTAATTTTATGAGGTAGGATCTGAATGCTTCACTTCTTAATATGAAATACAGTATTCTAGTCACTGTACCATACTCTCTCTAGGCTCAATGGAAGAGAAGTCCATTTGGCATCCATGATCTGACTATTGATGAAAAAGACAGTTGGGAGTTTGTTAAAAGAAGCAAGTATTCCCTGGCACAGATGAGATTCAGGGGGAATGGTTGGGAGGGGGCAATTGTTTCAGCTAAGGAGGCTTCCTGAAGAACTCCACCCCTGCTACCCCTGCTACTCCATGCTTTCTTCCTAAAGCAGGAAGAACTCTGGTCAGAAAATAGCTTCTATCATGGTGATTCCTCTGATGGAGAGGATACAATTAGACCAGAAACAGACAGCAAACTCCCAATTATCCTGTGTAGACCCACATAGGAGCATGCAATTCCCTGGGGCTCATGGAGAAGATGGGCTTTGAAGACTCTTGTATTCAATGTTATTCCCTGCTGTGATCATCCTTGTTGTGTCTCATTCTGTTCACCTGCATTATAAAAACATTATGTAGCATGAAGATCATCCTTCTCTGGTGACCATATGGCACAATGCTATGGCTGCTAGCATTTTTGTAGCATTTTAAGATTTGCAAAGTGCTTTACAAATATTATCTTATTTGTTCCAGGAAGGTCAGGGATATTATTATTCCCATTTTACAGATGAGGAAACCAAGGCAGGCAGAGGTTGAGTGATTTGGCTGGGGTCACACAGCTGGTAAGTATCTGAGGCAGGATTCAACACAGGTCCTTCTGACTCCAAGTCCAGTAATTTATCCAACCAGCTGCCATTGTTATGACAATTCCTTAGATCTCCTGCTGGAGTTGTTTTTGACAGATGACCATGTCCTTCAAACCTCCCCTCACAAATTTCAGTCTGTCTTTTGCACCTTCTTTCTAGTGTTTAATTGATAGTTCACATATATAGTGTTCCATCTCCTACCTCCACGTCTTTGCATAGGCTGTTTCTCATGTTTGCATGTATAACCTCAATCTATTAGAATCCTTAGCTCCCTTCAGGACTTATTCCCTCCCTTCTTCCCTCTTTCCCTCTTCTCCCTCTCCCTCTACTTCTCCTTATCTCACTCCCCCCCCATCTCTGTCTCTCTCTGACTCTCCCTCCCTTCCTGTCCATTTATCTGTCTGTCTCTCTCCTTTCTCCCTCACCTTCTAGCTTAATATTAATTCTAAGACAGAAGAGCAGAAAAGGCTAGGCAATTGGGGTTAAGGGACTTGCCCAGGGTCACACAGCTAGGAAGTGCCTGAGACCAGATTTGAACCCAGGCCTTTCCAACTCCAGGTCTGGCACTTGAAAGGCTCAGTTTCAATTACCTCCTCCTGATGGTTAGTATTCTCTTTCCTGAAATTACTTCAGATTTATGTATCTGCAGACATATTGCTTCCCCTTATAAAATATGAGCTCCTTGAAGGTAGGGACTATTTCCTTTTTAGCTCTATTCCCAGGATCCAGTGCAATATAGGACAAATAGAATCCTTGTAATCAGTTCTTGTTGATTAAAACTGAACTAATTAGCTCACAGGGATAACCCGCTCCAAGCAGATGTTGAAATTCTTCTTCTGATTGGGCTTCAGTTTCTTCAGGGAAAATCTGGTTTCTCCAATGAATTCATTATGGCCAAACTTGTCTTCATCACATACAGAAATCCTGCGATGAGAATGATAAGGACAATGATGAATAATGACAGTAACAAAGATAATTCAATAGATTCCATTAGACAAAAATTAATTAAGCATGCGCCATCCAGTGCTTTGAAGCAAGATACAATGCCTGTCCTCAAGGTGTTGACAGGCTAATAAATAATAATGATTGATATTTACGTGTTACAACTGTCACATTGTCACAAAGCATTTTATATGGATTGTGGCATTTAATGCCCATAACCATCCTGTGTGGCAGATAGGACCACACTTATGTTTTTAAAGAATATTTTATTTTCCCCAATTATACGTAAAAACAATTTTTAAAATTCTTTAAAAGACATTCCGATTTCCAAATTCTCTCACTTCTTCCCTTTCTCTCCTCCCCCCCCCCCCCCGAGATGATAGGTAATCTGATTTAGCTCTTATAGGGAAGCTATTATTGTCCTCATTTTACAGATAGGGAAACTGAGGCTCATCGAGGGGAAGTGATTTGCTCAAAGTCACATAGTTAGTGAATGGTCTCTGGACTTCCAGTTTATATTTTTTCTACTATTCTACTTGGTATTCAATTTTAAAAAAGATAAGGATAGAAATGTTTTATTTCACGTTACAGGGAATTCTCTGTAAGGAAACTCCCTCTGCCAATGCATATTGGCCTCTTCTCCTGGAGCATTAAGAGATCAAGTGATTCATCCCAGATTACACAATGAGTTTGTGTCAAAGGTAGGTCTTGAACCTTATTCTTCCTGGCTTCAAGGCTGTTTCTCTGAATGCTTTGATAAGTAGAAAGAACTCATGGAGTCATTGATTTGGTGTTGGAAGAGATTGTTAAAGTCATCTAGTTCAGATGTGTCAAGCAGGAGGCTGACCAAAATGGGGAAGAACCAGATTCACATGTAATTGGGAAATAGTTAACAAAATAAGTAAAAATATAATAGAACATAGATAACATTAATAAGTAATTTTCTAAGTCAATATACTCCTTATTGAGATCCTTCTATACAATTTAGTCTTTCTTTCTTCCCTTCCCTTCTCTTCTGTCCTAGAATCAATACTGAATATTAGTTCCAAGGCAGAAGAGCAGTAAGGGTTAGGCAATGGGGGTTAAATGACTTGCCCAGGGTCACACAGCTAAGAAGTGTCTGAAGCTAGATTTGAACCTCGGACCTCCAATCTCCAGGTCTAGGTCTCTATCTACTGAACCACCTGCCTATCCTCTATCTCACAATTATTTTTGTTTTAGTTTTGATGCTCATATTTCAAACTTGGGTGACTACCTCTATGTGGCTCGAAATGACCTCAGTACAATCCTGACTCCGATCCCAAATAATGCCATTTTTAACTCTTCCTTTCCTCTCCAGCATCCTCCTTTCTTCTTCTTCTTCTTTCTCCACCTACCTCAGAGTCTTCCTCTGCATGTCCTCATCAGTGATGCCATGATAGACTAAGGTTTCATTCCAGATGGGATTCCGGGTATTCCTCAGAGTTTTTGTCCGTAACTTGTTAGACTATGATCAAGGAGAAGAAAACATGGGCACTCACCTTAATGTCGAGCCAGGCCATGGAACCCAGTCCTTCAGGGAGTTCTCTGAATGATATTCCATGGCTCCTCCTTTGAGAATGATCCCAACAGCTTCTCACACGGATTCTACTACCCACCCTATTCTCCCAAAGAGAGAACCCTGGATAGAAAGTCTGGAAAGTTGGGTTCTGGCACTGATTTTGTCTATATCTTTTCCCATGATCACAGGCAAATGATTTTTATAACTATAAGCCTCAGTTTATTCTTCTGTAAAAAAAAAAGTTAGAGTTCAAGAGGACCTTAGCCAACTAACCCAAGATCTGATAATAACAACTCTCCTTCTAGAGGATTTTATGGTATAGAAAGTATGGCTATCTCTTCCACATCACAAGGTTCAGAGGCATAGCACACTTGAGATCAGGAAAATCCACATAACATTTTTTGGCTCTCCCTTTGTTCCAGAGAAGAAGTCGTAAGTTTTTCTTTTGCCTTTATGGAATATTTACAGTATCTCATGGTAAAATTTGGATAAAGTATTTGGTCATAGGCTATATGTAGGTCAATGTTAAGATAGCTCTACATTTCTAGCCTTTGGGTGTCATCTGCTGGCTTTTGTGTTCTTTTTGCAAATTTTAACTTTTTACTCATTTTAACTTTTAAAATGAAATTATGTATATTTGAGGTATTAAAAGATAAAATGTTGGTATTTTATGATGAAATTTTATAATGAATGAGTAATAAATGAAATTATAGAATAAAATGCAGATATTTTATGCATTTCTGAACTTTTTTGTGTCATCTGTAGCTTCCTCAGAGCTCCCCCAAAATTCTCATTTGATTTCTTATGCAGACCCTCAAAATATCCAAGCTGTGATAGAGAAAGTAGTGATGTGAAAGGGATACCTGTAGTTTCACTTCAAGAACCTTGGGAGGTAGATAGTACAAGGATTGACATTCCTATTTTACACATGGGGAAATTGAGGCTCAGAGAAGTGAAACTATTTGATGCTGATCATATGGAGAGTCCAGTTTTGTGTCACACTTTTGGAAAGATACTGACATTTTAGAGAGCATTTAAAGGAAAGAAACTGGAATGACAGAGGCTTGGAAGTTGTTATTATTATACTATGTGAAATCAGTAAAAAGACCTAGTGATGTGTGGGCAGTAGAAGAAAGGACTAAGAAGAGATCACAGAGAAAGGGATCTTGGAGGTCATATAGACCAAGCCCCTCACTTTGCAGTTGAAGAAACTAAGGCTCATAGAAATTAAATAACTTGTCCAAGTCATAGGCATATAAGTCATAGGCATCCAAGGTAGGATTTGAACCCAAGCCCTATGTCTCTAAAGTCAGCTCTCTTTCTACTGTATCATGTCACTTCCTCTACATGATAGCTTTCTTCAAATATTTGAAGTGTCGTCCCTTGTGGGAGGCAATAGCTTTGTTCTCCCTGGCTCCAAATGCTAGAAGCAATGGGTAGAATGGGCAAAGAGGCTAACTTGTGTTTGACATAAGGGTCCCAAAGTAGAAAGGGCTGCCATGGAAAGGAATGGGCTCCTCCTCAGTAGATGCCTCCAAACCAAGAAGATGGGTATGATCATAGGATCCTAGATCTAAACCCAGAAGGGACCTGAGAAGCCATCTAGCCCATCTCCTTTATTTTACAAGGCTTTCTGAAGCCCAGAGAAGCAAAGAAACTTGCCTAAGGTCACAAAGGCACTAAGCACCAGAGGAGAGATTCAAATCCAGCTTCTCCAACTTGAGAACTTTGCTTTCTTTTCATTGTACTTCTCTGGCTTGGGTATTCGGTGGCTCCTGTGGTCCCTTTTGAATTTGAGGTGTTGTGTTCCCATGATTCTATGAAGAGATTCAAACCTAGATTTCCTGCTCATAAGGTCAAAGTTGTCTCACTAAGAGTACCCTAGGCAAAGGGCAAGTTTCAGAAGACTGAAAGGTTGTTTGGCCAATATTGGCCAGAGTGAAAACTAGGTTAATATATCTCAATTTCCCTGGTCAAACCCTGTGCAAAGGAAACAGAGGCCCACACTCAAGCTAACTCTCCTCCCTTTCTCTCCATCTCTTCCAGTTTCCCTAAAAGAATCAGATTTCTGGGCCAAGTGGCCTGTGATCCAACCTTCCTCCCTTCTTCCCCATCTTTCCTAATTCACACAAATGGGTCCTTTTTCTGGGCAGAGGGCCAGGCCAGGTGGCCCTTGACCTAACCTTCCTCTCTTCTTCTTCCCCATCTCTCCTAGTTTCCCCAGCAGGGTCATGTTTCTAGGCAGAAGGCCAGGCCAGGTGGCCAAGCCTCTCTTTTTGGAAAGGGTGAAGCATGGTTCATTCCCTCTCTCTCAAGGGGGCTTTACCACCTTGCCTTGTGGCATTATTTCTATGAACAAGGGAGCTATTTTTAGGCTCTGGAGTAGCATAGCCTTGGTCTGCTTCCAGGGTCCATCTGCTGGGGAGATGTAAAGAGGCCCCCGGCAATATGTTACCTTGCTGGCTCCAGGCAGAAGGTGCAGCTTAACATAGGGATCAGCCAGGCCATTGGAGTCCATCGGCTTTAATCCCTGAAAAAGAAACAAACCAACGTGAGTGCTACAATTGGAAGAAAAGCACCAACAGAGGATTCCAAGCTCTGTTACACGCTACTTGTGGGACCTTGGCTTAATCATTTAGATTACGGTGGCCTCAGTTTCTTCATTTGTAAGGTGTGCAGGTGAGACTACGTACATTTTAAAATCCCTTTCAGTTCAAATGTTATGTTCCTAGGATAAGTCAATGATCTAATCAACATGCATCTATTACACACCTAGTATGTGCCAGACTCTGTTCTGGGAGATGGGGATACAACGATTTTAGGTCTGGGGAGTCATTTATTTTTTTGTTTGTTTATTACATTAAAATTTCTAAGTATCTCCTATTGTCCTTCCCCTCCCCATACTACATAAGGCATCATTTGACAAAACGATATATGTATACATATAAAACTCTGTCTTGCTTGTTTCTATTTATCAGTTATTTCTCTGGAGGTGGGCATACATAAATCATTCTTCAAACAATAACAATTTTTAAAATGAAACACTTCCTAGCTGAGTGATCAATAGGTGGCAAACCTATGGCACGCATGTGAGAGGAGGCACTCAAGAGCCCTCTCTGTGGGCACACACACTGTTGCCCCAGCACAGAGCTCACAAGAGTTTGTTACTATACAGTCAGAGGGACATGGAGCCTGGATGCTGCCCTCCCCATCTCCATGCATGCCTGAGGACATTTCTCACATCAGCTGCCTCTCTAAAAGGTTGGCCTTCACTGACCTAGTCCATGCCACTGTTCTTAGAGTTGTTACTAGGACAGAGGGTAAAGGTTTAAAAAAAGAATGAGTAATTATAACTGGTTCTCTTGCTCATCCACTTTCACCTTCTACTCCCCCCATTACAACATGCATTCCTCAACCCCTGCCGCATTGTACTTATCCATATTTATATGAGATCTCCCCAGTAGAAAACAAAGTCTTGGGGGCCAGGAAGCTTTCACTTTTCAATGTGTGTCCCCTGAGATTAGCTCAGTGGATTCAGCACCCAGGGGATGCTTAATAAATGGTGAATTATTGAATCAAATCAAAATGAGACATGGGAGGAAGGGGCCTTGGTGTGATTTCACAGGACAAAAACTATTCTGCTCCTTTGAGAGGCTTTTAGGAAAATAGACTCATAGATCTAGAGCTTGAAGGAATGCTATCATGCTACTGCAAGGGGCATTTAATAGACAGGATAATAGGCTTGTAAATCTAGAGCTTGAAAGAACCTCATCATGTTACTGTGAGAAGCTTATGGGATAATAGCCTCATCGATCTAGAATGAGAAGGAACTCCAGAAGCCATCATCGCATCTACTTCTATCATTTTACAGAGAATGAAACTGAGTCTCAAAGAGGTTAAGTCAGCTGACCAACAAGCATTTCTTAAGTGCTGATTATACCTGAACCAGACCCTGCACTAAGTATGAGGGAGAGGGAAAAGGTAAAAAATATGGTTCCTGACACCAATGAGCTCATATTCCAGTGGGAGAGAAAACATAACTTTGTACATATGCACAAGCCATATGTAGTACAAGTATAAGGTATTACTTGTCTGTTTTTTCAACCCTTCTGTTTCTGAATCAATACTAAGTATATTGGTTCCAAGGCAAAAGAGAGGTAAGGACCAGGCAATAGGGGGTTAAGAGTGACTTGTCCAGGGTCACACAGCTGAGAAGTGTCTGAGGCCAGATGTGAACCCAGGACCCCGACTCCAGGCTTGGCACTTTATCCACGGAGTCATCTAGTTGCCCCACATATTTTGTGTCCAAAGAGGACCATTAATATCATCATGTGATGCCTTTACTTGCTCATGAATTAAATTTAACTGAAGCAGAGTTGCACAAAGTCATCAGCCTCACTCTCTCTTCCAGAGTCGTTGATTACTAGCAGCAAGACAAAAGTCAACACGACTGGTGATGACTTGGGATGCAGTAGATGACCTTGGCTTCTGCCATAACTGAGCATCCTCTATACATTCCACAACACCTGCTTCTGCCTCCTTCATGGTCACTGGAACAGATTATTCTCACCCGTTTATTCCTCCTGGGGAAGTCTTCACATGCTTGGCAGAGACACCCTTCCAACTAACCAATGGGCTTGAGGCATGCCAGTTACCCTGGTTTAACCCATCCACTGAGATAGTTTTATTGGTCTGTGGCCACTGCACATGCTATAGCTTTTTGGAATCATGTCCACAGGACACTCCATCTCTCCGGTACAGATATCGTCCATACCTGGGATGCTTTCATCTACTGATATCCATGACTGCCTTTAAATCCTAACAAAAATCCCTCCTTCTACAGGAAGCCTTTCCCAACCCCTCTTAATTCCAGCCCCTTACCTCTGCTAATCATTTCCTATTCATCTTTCCTTCCTCCCTTCCTTCCTTCCTTCCTTCCTCCCTTCCTTCCTTCCTTCCTTCCTTCCTTCCTTCTTTCCTTTTCTTTCTTTCTTTCTTTCTTTCTTTCTTTCTTTCTTTCTTTCTTTCTTTCTTTCTTTCTTATTATTTATGCCTTGCTTTGTATGTATTTTATTGGTTTTGTTTTTTACCCTATTTTAGTAACAACTCTAAAGCATAAGGGCAAAAGCTAGGTAAATGGAGGCAAGTGACTTGCCAATGTCACACAGCTAGAAAGTGTCTGAGGCCATATTTGAACTCAGGTCCTCCCAACCCTCTTTCCTCTGAGCCACCTAGCTGCCCTTGCTTCATATAGATTTGTTTATATGTCTCTCCCCTTAGATTGTAAACTCTTTGAAGGTAGGGACTTCCTTTTGTCTGTTTTTGAAATCTGGTACGTAGTAGGTGCTTAAATGCTGATTGAACTTATCGGACCCCAGATGCAGCCAGATGTCATACACTGGGATGCGAAGGCCAGATGTTCATCTCATCCATACCTAAAGGCACCTCAAGGTTACAGACAGAAAAGTAGTCAGCTGAGACCCGAAAAGAAAACCCACCAACCCTCAGTGAACACCATTTTCTCATAAAAATGGGCAGCTGTCTGGATTTGATCAGAACCCAGATCTGCACCCAGGGCCTCTTGAGGGGGTCAATATGGAGGGCAGAGCCCCTGTTCCTGTGCCTCGTGACCTTCCCGACCTCTCGAGAGTCCAAGTTAATTAGTCTGACTGTCATCGGTGCCCAGGGATGCCCAACCAGCTCAGAGTCTGGCAGGTTCAATCAGTAGCTTCATTCCCCAGGCCAACACCATGGAGAAATGACTGTGGCAAATCCATCATCCGGATGTAGGGAGGCTAATTACAGTAGTGCCAAGTCGCTGCTAAACTCTTTCCTTGGGCCTGATCAGAGCAGAGCTAGCTGAGCCAGCTATCAGTCGCTTCAGGTCCCTCAGGCTCATGCCGGGGGCGGCCCAGGCTAAGTTAAGCCTTCTTGCTCTGACACGGAGCAGCCCGGCATCTTTCTCCCAGCACATCCCCTGGAGAAATGTGCCCACAAAGTAATTCAATTTGGCCATTCGCTGCCTGGGCTGTCAAATTCTCATCATGTCACCGAGCTGCCTTCAGGTGGGAAATGAAAGAGGAGATAACAGGGCCAGCTGCCTATTAACCCCTGTCTAGAAGCTACAGACCCATCGCTTCCTCTGGAGAAAGTTAATGAGGGAGGAGGAAGGGGTGCTATATGGAGAAGGGCAAGGAGCCAGGTGGGAAGCAGACGATTGCCTTATGGCCGTGATCCGCAGCTAACGAGTCATGTGAAAAGAAGCAAGCCTCTCTCAGCCTCAGTTTCCCCAGATGCAAGATCTAGAGAGCATCACCTGGCCTGCCTACCTCACATTATGGTGAAGAGAGCCCTTGAGAAACCATCCAATGTTCTCTTATGTGAGCCATGAGCACTGCTGGCATGCTTCCAGGAGCTAATATTGGCAATAGTTAGTACTGGCATAGGGCTTTACAGGGCAGCTAGGTGGGCAATGGGTAGAATCAAGAAGATTCATGTTCATGAGTTCAAATCCTGCCATGGATACTTACTAGCCATGTGACCCTGGGAAGTCGCTTGACCCTGTTTGTGTCTGTTTCTTCATCTGTCAAATGAGTTGAAGAGCCAGTGTCTTTGCCAAGAAAACCCCAAATAGGGTCATGGAGACATGACCAAAATGACTCAGTGACCATAATAGAGTGCTTTAAAGATTGCAAAGCACTTCACATATTCTATCCCATTTGATCCTCACCACAACTCTACTAGGGAGATGCGATCATTAACATCATTTGACAAATGAGAAAACAGGGGCAGATAGCCTTTAAATGGCTTGCTCAGGGTCACCTAGCTAGTAAGTATCTGAGGTAGGATTTGAATTCAGGTCTTCCTGATCCCAAGTCCATTGATCTTTTAGCACAACACAAAATTTCCTCTAGGTAAGCTCTGGATATATTTATTATTTCTTGATTATTTTATTTTTATATTATGTGAATCTCTTTTATTTCAAGTTATTTGTCATTCCATTTAACTTTCCCATTCTAGGGAATGAACAGCCTTCAATCAATGAATCAATGATTTATCAATTATTTTTAAAAAATATTTGAGTAGGGAGGCTATACTTTGTTTTGCTCAGATCACATTTGGAGTACTGATAGGGCACTAAAGACCAGGCCTGAGCGTTATTATTTACAAAGGACTTTCAGGAGCTGGGCAAGCATTCAGAAGAGGGTAGCCAGGATGGTTAAGGGTCTAGAGCACATGGAATATGGGACTGACAGCAGGGACAAGGATACCAGAAGAACATCGTACACAGTAAACACAATAACATACAGTGATCAACTGTGAATGGCTTAACTATCATCATCAATGCAAGGACAAGGGACAGCTCCAAGGGACTCATGCCCAAAAAGGCTATCCACTGCCATAGAAAGAACTGGCAAAGTCTGAATGCTGACTGAAGCATGTCATTCTTCACTTTATTTCCTCCAAGAATTTCTCTCTAGTGTAAGTAAAGTGTGTCTTCTCTGACAACATAATAAGCAGTGAAATACGTATTGTACAATAACACATGTGTAATCTAAATCGTATCATCTGCCATCTTGGGGAAGGGGGAAGGAAGGGAGAGATCATGGACCATAAAATGTCGGAAAATGATTATTGAAAATTGTAGTGGAGGAACTTATAAGTTAACAAGAAATGGAGAGCATTGTGAATTATAAAATGGATGATTTTTAATATATTAAATTGAAAAGTTTTGTACAAACAAAATAAGTGTTGCCAAGATTAGAAGGAAAGAAGAAAATTTGGGGGAGATATTTTATATACAACATCTCAGAGGTCTCATATTTAAAATGTATAGAGAAGTCTGACAAATTTATAAGAATAAGAGTCATCTCCCAATTGATAAATGGGCAAACGATATCAACAGGAAATTTTTGGATGAAGAAATCAAAGCCATATATAGGTATATGAAAAAATTACTAAACCACTGATTAATGAAATGTAAACCAAAACAACGGAGACATCATCTCACACCCATCAGAATAGGTAAAATGACAAAAGAGCAAAATCACAAATGTTGGAGGGGATATGGAAAAATGGGGACACTAATGCATGGTTGGTGGAGCTGTGAACTGATCCAAACATTTTGGAGAGCAATTTGGAATTACACTTAGATAGACAGATGGATGGATGAACGGACAGATGGATGGATGGATGGATAGGTAGAGAGATAGATAGAGATGATAGATAGAGATAGAGGTAGAGGTAGAGATGATTCCATTGCTGAATTTGTTCCTCAAAGAGATCAGGAAAAAAGAAAAAGAACCCATATGTCCCAACATATCTATAGCAGCTCTCTTTGTGGTGGCAAAGACCTAGAAACTGAGAGGATGCCCATCAATGGGGGGAATGGTAAAAAAAAATTGTAGATTATGATTGTGAAGGAATACTACTGTGACATAAGAAACAACGGGCAGACTGATTCTTTTCTAAAACTTGGAAGGGGGGAAGCAGCTGGGTGGCTCAATGTATTGAAAACCATTCTAGAGATGGGAGGTCCCGTATTCAACTCTGGCCTCAGACACTTCCCAGCTGTGTGACCCTGGACAAGTCACTTAACCCCCATTGCCTAGCCCTTGCCACTCTTCTGCCTTGAAACAAAAACATAGTATTGACTCCAAGACAGAAGGTAAGGGTTTAAAAACAAAAACAAAACAAAAACTTGGAAAGAACTACATGAGATAATGAATAGTGAAATGAGAACATTATATGAACCATAGAATTAATGCCAGAAGAATAAACTGTGAATGCTCCCTCTAAAAAGTGAACAGAGAGGTGAAATATGAAACACTTAATTTATATGTACATGTTGGCCCCTTGATGATATCTTTTGTGATGTGGGGAGGGTAGAGAGGGTCTGGGATACTTATGAACAGGATCTGTTGTGTAGCTAGGAAGAAAGGTAAGCTAAATATGTAGATTTGTGATTTCACTTGTATATTATCTTCTTTTTCTTTGTATGTGGAAATGCTCATTTTATTTGGTTTTATCAAATTTGGAATTAAAAAAATTTTAATGAATGATAAAAATAAATAAATGAATCAGCAAAAATTGTACTGATATATAATCTGGAAATGATTTATTAAAAATAAATGAAATAATATAAAAATAGAAGGAACAGGGATGTTTAACCTGGAGAAAAGAAGCCCCAGGGGACATAATAGCTGTCTTCAAGGATTTGAAGGACCATTAAGGGGAAGAAGGATTCAACTTGTTCAGTTTGGCCCCTGAGGGAAGGACTAGAAACAGGATGTGGAAATTGCCAAGATAACAATTTAGGACTGATTTCAGGAAAAACTTCCTTACAATTATGACCAGTGGAAGTCAACTCATAATGATCTGTGAGAGTAGAGAGTTAAATGTTCACTGAGACCTTACATCTCAGAAATCAGCAAACACTTCAAATTAGGCATTGATTTATTGTCTTGTAGGTTGTTTAGGTGTAAGAAAGTGATGGAGAGAAGTTTAATAATGCAGATTAAATTTAAAAGTAAGTCACAATGCTGGTACGTGTCTGAGGCAGTATTTGGACTCAGGTCTTTATGACTCCAACTATCCACCTAGTAGCTTTTCATTCCATATATCCTGGTGATTATGAACATGGTGACATCTATTAAAATTTTTGTTGTTTCTTTGTGCCAGACTCTTCGTGACCCCATTTGGGGTTTCCTTGGCAAAGATCCTGGAGTGGTTAGCCATTTCCTTCTCCAGGTCTTTTGACAGCTTGAAGAACTAAGACAAGCAGGGTGAAGTGACTTGCCCAGTCACACAGCTAGTAAGTGTCTGAGGCCTCCTGACTCCAGTTCCTGTGTTCTATCCACTGAGCTGCCCCTTTCCCCTATTAAAATAAGTCTTCTTAAATGTTCATGGATTCATGTAATGTCCCAGTGAGCAACATTTCTGTTTCTAAAGATCTTCCACTTCTTGTACAGCTTAAATGTTGAATTATGAAGGATATCTTGGAATTTGTATTTGTCATGTCAGAATCTGTCATTTGCTAATTTACTTCATTCCTGGTATATCATTTTAGTCACTTGATCATGTGTTTCTAGGTAACTAGTTCATGGTTTTGTTTTTTTTGATCTGCCAAGATATGTGGCATACGTGCCACTATATTATTGCATCATCTTCATAAGTTAATCAATTCAGACTTTTAAGGGAAAACCTTCCTGTAATTTCCAGTAGCAATGATCCTGATTCACTCTAATCACCTCCTCTATTTCTGTAAATCAGGGCTATGTGACTTGACTATGTGTTTGATGCTTTTCTGTTGATATACTGAGTTGGTTGAGTTTCACAGGGACAGTGGCCACAGAGGGCCTTTTGATTCTTCTCTTGGATCTCAGCTATTTCATAAGCTTTATTTGTACACAAACCATTTTCAGTTACACTCATCTGTGAGATCCTCAAGAACAAGGGACCGTCTATGGTTTTTCTTTATAGATCAGTGCATTACACAGTGCTTGGCACATAGTAGGTGTTTAATAATAAATGCTTGTTGACTGACTGTCATTTGACAAATCCAATGGTATATACCTGTCACTTTGTGAAATGAGGTTTTGGTGTTGCAAAAATATTTCTGCCTGTCTCCCCCTGTATATTGAGTACTCCAAGTATATCTATCAACACCCTTCTTTCCTTTTGCTTAGTATTAGAAGTATTCGTGTGTCGGTAGCTGCCTTGGGATGATAAGCCCTTTTTTATTCATATTTTAAGGATTTATCCATTGTTGTCCATTTTACCATGAAATTGGTATGCGTTAAGACTGATATTTTGATACAGTGCAAGACACATCCCATCCATCCATTCTCATTCTGTTCACCTTTTGTCAATGTCTTATCCCATGTCCTATCTTCCATTGAGGAGCTTTACAGCATGCAGGAGGTCATCCTTTCAGTCCTTTGACATGACATGGGCACATGGAATGCCCACTGATCATTCTTTGCTATTGCTACATGACCAGTCCACCTCCTTTCCTAGTCACATATATCTTTGAGAATTTTTTAAGCCTTACCTTCTATTTTAGAATTGATAGTAAGTATTGGTTCCAAGGCAGAACAGTAGTAAGGACTAGGTAATAGAATTAAGTGACTTGCCCAGGGTCACACAATACCATATTTGAACCCAGGACTCCCATCTTCACTGTCTCTACTAAGCCTAACTGCCCTTATGATATCTTTGAGGCTACTTCTCTAATAAAGTTAGTGTTGCATAGTGGATAGAGTGCTAGGTGCACCTTCCAGAGTTCAAATCTGGTCTCAGATACTTCCTAACTATGTGACTCTGAGCAAGTCACTTAACCCTGCTTACCTCAGTTTCCTCATCTATAAAATGGGCTGGAGAAGGAAATGACAATCACTCCAGTATCTTTGCCAAGAAAACCCCAAAAAGATCACAAAGAGTTGGACACAATTGAAAAGATGACTGAATAACAAAAAGCATACTGAAATTCTCTCATGCCCATTATGTGTCTGTCTACCATCCTTTGATTGACCTGATATTTTTAATTCTTAGGAAACTACAACATTCCAAAAATTTATTAAATTCCATTCAATGAGCCTTTATTTGGTGTCCAGGGTGCTTTTAAGGAGCTACAAGGATATTAAGAGCTCTTTTTGGAGACAGGCAGGTGGTTCAGTGGACAGAGAGTCAGATCTAGAGATGGGAGATTCTAAGCCACAGACACTTCCTAGCTGTGTGACCCTGGGCAAGTCACTTAACCCCCATTGCCTAGTCCTTATGCTCTTCTGCCTTGGAACCAATACTGAGTATTGAATCTAAGATAGAAGGGTTAGGGTTTTAAAATTTAAAAGAAGGTTTTTGTCATTCTGGATAGATTACACTATGAAAAATAAAGGTAAGAATATGGACAAGAATCACAGGATGGGAAGGCATGTGCTGGCAAAGATGATAAGAATAATTAGAAGAGGAAGAAGAGGGAGGAGAAAGAAAAATTATATAGGAGGATATTATATAGGTAGTTCAGTTGATTGAGAGCCAGGTCTAGAAACAGAAGGTTCTAGGTTCAAATGTGGCCTCAGACCCTTCCTAGCTGTGTGACCCTGGACAAGTCACTTGACCTCCATTGCCTAGCCCATACCACTCTTTTGCCTTGGAAACAATGAACAGTATTGATTCTAAGAAAGAAGGTGAGAGTTTCAATTTTCTAAAACATTATATCCTTTAAAATTTCTCAATTACTTTACATATATTATCTAGAGATCACAATCTGTCTTCTTGGGGAAGAGATGGATAGCCATCTGGTTGAAATAAATTCATTCAAATATCAAAACATGATCAAATAATTGGTCAACAGACAATGATTCGGCACCAGCATTGTGCCAGGCACTGTACTAAGTGCTAAGGCTGTAAGAAAAGACAAAAGTTAAACAGTTCTTGCCCTCTAGGGATGCCATTTGTGCACAGTTTAGACCAGATGGCTGCTGAGCTCCTCTCTAGCTCTCAATTCTTTGATTCCTTTATTTGGCAAGCTTAAGTTCTATCAGAGGAAACAATATATCTGCATTGAAATGGATACAAAATAAGCCCAACGAAAAACAAAATCGATACAAGGTATGTGATGGAAAAGGAAGAGAAGTCTTAGACACTGTTACTCTAAACTAGACCCCTACCTACCCAGTGCCTAGCGAGGTGGGCGGAGGGGCTTACCTTGGCCTTGATAATGGTACACTGCAGGGAGCTGTTGTTCTGATCATAAAGAAGGCTAAACTCCAATGCTCCCAGGGTAGCTGGTGGGGAGGAAGGGAGAAGAATCAGAAGAATAGAAAGCAGAAAAAAATAAGCCAGACCCATCCAAGTACCACTTCTTTGCTACTTCTTCTGGTATTCTGAATCACAGACACTAAAACCTGGCAAATAGTCCTCACAGTGCTGTGGGACTCCAGGGAAAAGGAAGAGGATCTGAGTTGTGCATCCAGCTGGCATTTGATTGACTGAGGCTCTGAAGCTAGACAGAAGCACATGCCAGAGAGTACTGGATTTGAAGTGCAATGTTCTGGGTTCGAACCTCAGTTCCACCACTTAGTATCTATGTGACTTTGGATTTAACCTCTCTGGGTTTCAGTTTACTTATGAACTCGGTGACTGATATCACAGCTGCATACTTGTGCCCTGGATCTAGCTATCAATCAATCAATAAACATTTTTGAAGCACCAACTATGTGCCAAGAACTGTACATATCTATCCTGGAAAAGCAGTCATATTTTCTCCTGTGGGTCCCAAATTTTACACTGCTTCAAGAGAAGCAAAGGGAAAAATAATAACTGTTATTTACATAGTACTTTAACATTTACAAAGCATTTTACATATATCATCTTGTTTGATCTTCATAGTAACCAGTGGTATGGTGTTATTGTTCCCATTTTACAGAGGGATATGCTGAGGCTCAGAGATATGAAGTGAATAAGCCAGGATTACACATAGTAAGGCTCAGAAGTAGGAATTAATTTGCATTTTCCTGCTGCCAAATACCAGTCCTCTGGTTCTGATTGGGAAAACTCGGGGAACTCCCTTTACTTCTCCACTTCTTCCTTTATAAAATGGAGGAAATAATTACCTATGCCATATAATCTTCCAAAATTCTTAGGGCATCTAGGTAGCACAGTATATAGAGTACTGGGCCTAGAATCAGGAGGACCTGGGTTCAAATCTAGCCTCAGACACTTTCTAGCTTGTGTGACCTTGGGAAAGCTACTTAGCCTTGATTGCCTAGCGCTTGCCACTCCTCTAGTTTAGACTTGGTACTAAGACAGTAAGGATTTAAAAAAATAATAATAATCTCCCAGAATTCTGAGGTCCAAACAGATGTGGAAATGGTCTATAAAGTGTAATAAAATTGTTAAGGTACAGCTCAAGTCTTACTTTCTTTTCTTTCTTTTTTTTAGCCCTTACCTTTTTTTTTTTAATCCTTACCTTCCATCTTGGAATCAATACTGTATATTGGTTCCAAGGCAGAAGAGTGGTAAAGGCTAGGCAATGGGGGTCAAGTTCCTGTCTCTAGGCCTGGCTCTCAATCCACTGAGCCACCCAGCTTCCCCCTACCTTTTGTTTTAGAATCAATTCTGTATAATGGTTATAAGGCAGAAGAGTGGTAAGAACTAGGCAACAGGGGTTAAGTGATTTGTCCAGGTCTCATAACTAAAAAGAATCAGAGGTCAAATTTGAACCCAGGACCTCTCATCTCTGGACCTGGCCCTAAATCTACTGAGCCACCTAGCTGCCCCTGAGACTTAGCTTCTTTTACAAAGCCCCACTCAACTCTAGCCCATGGATTTCCTCCTGTACTCATACATAGTCTATATTTTGCCATCTTGGCCCATGCTTGCTGGTATTTCCATACTACTACTAGGAACTAGGGATACAAAGACTTGCACTCAGGTCCAGCCCTCCCTATTGCAGAGTGCCTCTTGGGAATACTATTCCAGGGTTGCCCCAAACATGCCTAGTTTCACTCTTTTTTTCCTCAGGCCAACTATTTCACAGCTTCCTAGTTCTGGAAACTACAAACCTCGATCAAATCAACTTTTCTGTTGTTCCTAGATGGGTTGAGTCAATCCACTGCTCCCCAGAGGGCCCACTTACCATCCCAGGAACTTTTTGGACCAAAGTTCTCCTCACTGGCCATTACTTTCCTAGGGAGGTCAATGTTTCCCCCATTTGAATAGCCAGCATTTATTCAATTTCCTGGTGTGGCGCTGGTCCACGTGTTAAGGTCTCTGAAGAATTTTAGTATCAGTTGGGAGATTGTGAGACATGGGAGACACTGGCATAGGATCACCCAGCTTGGGGTGCCCACACCAAAGAAGACCCTGTACTCTGTGTAAATCTTGAAATTTCTCAGACTTGTGAATGTTAAAAATTTCCACATTGAGGAATCCTCCATGGGAACAAATTCCCTACTGGAAACATTCCCCATTTTCATGTGAGAACTCGCCAGGATCAGAAATGGGAGGACCTCTACTCCACCCATACTTAAGACTGCTTTAGGGGAGAAAACTCCTTGCTAAACAATGAAAGTACTTGGACCCATGCTTATAGTAAGGCAAGGAGTTCTTTGAGCCAGGCCTGTTTTTTAGAATTGATACAATGGGATGCTAGGTACCTAAAAGGGTCGGGCAAGTTTTCTCTTAATGAGATTAGTCGACTCATCTGTGTTTTCTCTGGTTCAGACTTACTGAGGGAATTAGTAGACTTAGCTGGAATTCAGATGGGCTGTCTTTTAGAAAACATCTACAGCGATTGGTAGATGGAAGAACTTAGGGGAGGTGACATAGGAAAAAAAAAACCCTATATAAGAAAAAGAATCTCTTGAGGAAGAGAGGCTTGGAGATAGATTCCTTGGATCCTTGGAGATAGATCCTTTTGGAGGAGGCCCTTTGAAGATCTCTTGAGAAGAAGTCCCTTGGGAGGCAGATTCTGGCTGGAACTCCCTCTGGGGAGACTCTGTTCCCCAGACATCCTTGCTTAAGACAAATCTTATGGCGAGTGATAAAAAACTGATTCTCTCTCTCTTAAGACTCAGGTCTAGGCCATGTTGGCTTAAGGCCCTTCATACTTATACCTTTTCTTTCTCTCTCTCTCTCTCTTTCTTTAATTTCTCATTGTATTATTAATTAAATTCTCTATAAAACCCAGTTGACTTGGGCATATTCATAATTTGGGAATATATTCCCTTGCGACCACCTTATATTTGATTTAAACCCAAGACACTGTAGTGAAAACATATTTCCTGAGGTCACAATTTACTCACCCTCTCTTATATCTATCATAATTTATTTCTTCCACTATTTTAACTCACTACAGTTTACAACATCAACAATTTTAATTATAACAGTTTATGGCTCCCACTCTTTTATCTACAACAATTTAAGGCCTTCAACTTCTTTTAAATGTCACATCTATGAGCAAAGTAGAATCGAATAGCACAAAGGGAATGGGAGATGCACAAATTTGGAGACATCTCCATCCCAGATATTCAAACAGACAATTTGTGCCCAACCTGTGGTAGAGACTTCTGAGCTCTTATTGATCTGATCAGCCACTGTCCAACACACTGTACCTTGACCCCAACATGGTGATGTATGAAGGATGAACAACTAGTATTTTTAAAATATTATCTCATTTTATCTTCACAACCACCTGGGAAGTGGGTGTTATTGTTATCCCATTTTGTTGATGTTACAAACTGAGGAGATCAACCAGTCCAAAACCAGTTATTAATTATTTACTATGAACCAGGCTCTGTGCTAATCACTCAGGATACAGAAAGAGGCAAAAGAGAGTCTTGACCCTTACTGAGTTTACAATCGAATGAGGTAGTGGTTAAGTGATTTGCCTAGGGTCACATTATAAGAATCTAAGGCTAGATTTGAATTCAGGTCTTCCTGACTAATTTTTGATCTATCCATTATAGCATCTAGCTACTTTTAGGTATGCACTTATCATAGGGCTTAGCACAAAGGAAGCACTTAATGAATATTTTTTCATTCATTCATTCTTTTTATAAAAAAAATTTAAGTCCTTATCATCCTTCTTAGAATCAACATTGTGTATTGCTTCTGAGGCAGAAGAGCAGTAAGGGCTAGGCAACAGAGGTTATGTTAGGTGCCCTGCCCAGGGTCATGAAACCAGGAAGTGTCTGAGGCCAGATTTGAACTTAGGACCTCCCGTCTCTAGGCTAGACAGTCCACTGAGCCACCCAGTTACCCTTTAACAAACATATTTTATTTATTTATTTTTAAGCCCCTCACCTTCCATTTTAGAATCAATACTGGATATTGGTTCTAAGGCAGAAGAGCAGTAAGGGCTAGGCAATGGAGGTTAAGTGACTTGCCCAGGGTCACACAGCTAGGAAGTGTCTAAGATCACTTTTGAAATCAGGACCTATCATCTCTAGGCCTGACTCTCAATCCACTGAGCCACCCAGCTGCCCCCAGCAAGCATCTTTTAATTTCATGGCCAGAGTCACTAATCTGCAGTGATCATTAAGTCCAAAAATATAACATCGGATGCTGCTTTCCTTTCCCCTTCCTTTATTTGCCAGGAGATTATGGGATCAGCTGCCAAGATCTATCTTTCTTTCTTTCTTTCTCTCTCCCTTCCTCCCTTCCTTTCTCCCTTCTGGTCCCTTCCAATCCTTTCTTTCTTCCTCCTTCCCTTCCCTTCTCTCCCTCCCTCTCTTCCTCCCTCCCTCCCTCCCTCCCTTCTTCTTTCCCTCCTTCCCTCCCTCCCTTCCTTACTTCCTTCCTTCCTCCCTCCCCCCTTTTCTCCCTTCTGTTCCCTTCCAATCCTTCCTCCCACTGAAGTAAAGACAAAGCTTGATTTTCTGATTCTTCTTCCTCATTCCCCTCACAGGCTCCTTCCTGACCAGGCACCAAGTTCCGTGACTCTAATGTGGAAATTCACCTCCTTTAAAGATTGTATAAGTTTCCCCAGAGAAGTCTCCTCCCTAGGAAGCTGAATAATTCATCTCCAAAGCTGGACTTTTGGTGCCAGTCTATTATTTACAGTTGAGGAGTGACCGAGTCACTGCCTGGGCACCATGCCCCTCTCCATTACTTATTTAGCAGCCATTAGAAGCACTTAGTTCTGGGAACATGTCAGGAATCTTGTTAGTCACTAGATGGAATCTCTTACCCCTTCAAAGGGATGGTGCCCCCTTTTTAACCCTGAAGAACATGGAAAGGTCTTTACCAAGCCACACCCTCCCCCAGACATGGCTGCCCATCAGAGCCACAAACTCAGAGCCAGATCTTCTTCTACATGGCCACTCCCATGCACACAACATAGAGGTCCCTGTGCTTTGTCTGTCTCTGAGAAAATATACTTAGCCAATGCACATATATATTATCTGTGTAGTTGTTCAATGGTTTTCAGTTGTGTCTGACTCTTTGTGACCCAATTTGTGACTCCACTGATGTTGTCTGCCATTTCCTTATCCAGCTCATTTTATAGAAGAGGAAACTGAGACAAACAGGGTTAAGTGACTTGCCCAGGATCATACAGTTATTACGTGTCTGAAGCTAGATTTAAACTCAGGAAGATCAGCCTTTCTTGACTTACAGGTCTGGCACTCTATCCACTGTGCCACGTAGCTGACCTATTTATTTATATCTATGTTCTTTTTCTTTCTCTTCCTTCCTTCCTTCCTCCCTCCCTCCCTCCCTCCCTCCCTCCCTCCCTCCCTCCCTCCCTCCCTCCCTCCCTCTCTCTCTCTCTCTCTCTCTCTCTCTCTCTCTCTCTCTCTCTCTCTCTCCTCTCTCTCTCTCTCTCTCTCTCTCTCTCTCTCTCTCTCTCTCTCTCTCTCTCTCTCTCTCTCTCTCTAAATGGGGCTACCCTATATTAGTGGAGGGAGATTCCTTACCTGGAAGTACCTTCTACATTCTCTAACCCCAAGGAGTACTTTACAGTTTGTGAAGCATTTAATCTCCATTATATCCTCTGTATATACTGCTTTACAACCTTCAAAGTACTATATAATATTAGTGGCTGCTGCTATGATTATTATTATACTACACTGGCTTTCCCCACAGGTTACTAAAATTTTCCAGAGGATTTACCCAGGGGTGGCCCAGAAATATTCAGGATCCCTCTTGATTTTTCTCTGATGAGCAGTTTGAAAAAGCATCCTTAGGTCAGATTTATTGCTAGAGGGATGCTTTAGAGTGGGTGGGTGGAGGACTGGAGGGGAAGTTTCTTTTCTCCCCCTCTTTCACTATCAGTGCTTCAAAAAAGAAGATGAGACTGATGGGTCTTTTTCCATTGAAGCATTACTCTGGGGAAATCAGATGGAAGCAAAGAAGTTGGAGGGCAGCACCACGTCCAAGAGGACTTTTGGGATGACTTCTTTCTACCATGATTCTTTCCTCCCTGACAGCCCACATTGGTACAGTATCATGATGGATAATATAGGTTCCTAGTTCTTATCACATAAGTGATGATTCTTTCCCATTCATTCATTCATTGGGACACGGATTCAGAACTGAAACCTTAAATGTCACCAAATCAAGGCCTTTATAGATGAGAAAACCAAGGCACACAAGTTAAGTTACCTCTGCAGCTGGCTCTCTACCTACTGTACTCCTCTGACTCTCTAGATCTTTGGACTCTAATCCCAATACTTTTATCATGATGCCATGCTGGATAATAGACATGCCACATTCCTAAGGTTCAAGGTCATTGAGTAACATTAACAGGAGCCCCAGCTCCAGTGCATCTCCCAAGCCCTCTACAAATGCCAAAAGTATCTATAGGAAAGGAGACCCTTCTAGGCCCTGGGTTAAATGCCTGACACCCCTCTAGACTAATCTTGATCTGAATGTCCATCATTCTTTTCTTCTTCCTTCCAAGCATCATTCTTATTATTAGAAAATGAGGCCCACCTCCAATGCTGCAAGTGGAAACCCCTCAGTTTGTGGTGACTTTTGGAACTATAATCAAGCTGAAAGGGACATTAGAAGTTAACCAAAACAAAACAAAATTAGGAAGCTTTCATTTTCACCAAACATATCTTCTCTAGAACTCCCACCCAACGCTCCTCCTTCTGCCTTCTGGGGTCAACCAGAATAGTTCTCCTCTGGCCAAGCTCAGATGGTACCTACTTGCTTCATCAGAATCATAGCTGTTTGCCTCTTCTTCATCCTCTTCTGGGGGTGGCTGCTGCTGCCGGGCTGGGGCGGCAGCAGGCTGGGGTGCGGCAACTGCCTGAGAGTAGGCTCCCGTTCGTCGGGCTGCACGATCTTCCTTAGCTCCAGCTGAGGGGTAACTCGCTGCATCCCCTGCTCGGTCATCACGAGGAATGGCCGCTGCTGAAGGGTAGGCAGGCTCCCCTTGGGCCAGATCTCCCTGAACTGGAGGGAGAAGGAATAAGGAAATATGGAGGTTTCACTCATGTATTTAAATAATAATAAATATTAATAAATATAGATAATAAAGATTAAACAATTTTTTATTAAAAAGAGCCTTGTGTTCAGCACTGGAAGCACATAAAGATTGATGGTCAGTTGTGTTCAATTCTTTATGACCCAACTGTAGGGTTTTTTTGGCAAAGATACTACAATGGTGTGTCCTTTCCTTCTCCAACTCATTTGACAGATGAGGAAACTGAGGAAAATAATATAAAGTGACTTGCCCACAGAGCTTACATAAGACAAAATCCCTTCCCTCATGGAGTCTTCCTTAAAATCCCAACTAAAATCCCATCTTCTAAGAGATGTTCTTTCCAACCCCTCTCCATTCTACTGCCTTCTGTAAAGATTAAAATTTAGGGAAGACTGAGGCAGGTAGAAATTAGTTTCTCTCTGCAAGGAGTATTATATTTTATGAGGTTTATTAAAGGTTGAGAATTTAAGAATATACAAGTAAGAAAAAACACGTGCCTAGGCCAGAGGCCTAGACAAGACCTCACCTACATTATGGAAAGAGCCACGTCTGCCCCAAAACGGAAGTCCAAAAAGACCTCAAAAGCCTTTGCAATCAGCTTAAATACCTTCTCGATCTTGCCCACCTCAGAATTCCGTGAGATTACAAAGCATTTTGGGGAAGTGGAGCAAGGACTTGTGGGGATTGAAGTCCAGAGTTCAAATCTCAATTTTACAATCCCCCGTTGGATCCTCTGGGAAGAAGTCCTTCCCCAAAGGATCATAAAAACATAATCAATTTAAAGATTACAATAATTTGAGGATAAGAAAAAAAAAACAATAATTGCTGAACGCATTGACAAAAAGCCAGTTAGGGGGCAGTCCCCTTTGGCATGAAAGTATACATACAAATAAATGTTCAATCAACCACACCCAAAGTTCAATTCTGTGCAACTTGTGGTCTTCATTATGTCTTCTCCAACAGTTCGGTTTCTGGGTTCAGAGAGGTAGCATATTTTTTACCTAAAATTTTTCTCAAAAGGAATTTAAACTTTACAATTTAAATAATGATATTTTTTACATTCCCCCCATTAAGAGGGTGATTGACAAACACAGGATCACTTAGGGATGCATGGCTGAGGTATAAGGTATATGAATCAATTGGTAAGAAATATTAAAAAGACATCAGAAAAATCAAAAAGAAAAGAAAAAATTTCTGGACAAAAAAATAGACTATCAAAGTCTTATGTGTAAAAATTCCAAGTAAAAGAAAATTTACACTTCTCTCTATAAATTATTTCCTATTTATCCTGTATATAATGTTTGTTTTCTTGTCATCTCTCCTATTAGATTAGAAGCTACTTGAGGGCAAGAACTGTCTTTTGCCTCTGTTCTTCTAATTCCACTTCATGCCATGTCTAGCTATGTGACAATGGAGGAGTCACTAACCTCTTTGGGCCTCAGTTTCCCCTTCTTTAAAATGAGGGGCTTAGACTTAAATGCCATTTCAGTTCCTGCCAACTCTGAAATAGTCTCATTTGTCGGCATATGGTATTGTGAATTCTTACAGTTATGCACACAAACACACATTTCTGTATGGTGGTACTTTTGGGAATGGCTTGAGTTGAAAATCCATTTTTTATTATTTTAATGTCTGTTTTTCAACTCCTATATTAGTTTGTGAGGTTGACGTTACAATTTCATTCTACAGAATGCTAAACAGATGATTCCTACTTTTGGGTGTGGACCAATGTATCAAGTTTATAAATGACTGAAATAAATAAAAATTGATAAGGATTGAAAAAAAATCACTGGTATTTAGCATAGTCCCTGGTGCATAGTAGGTACTTAATAAATGGTTATTGAGTCTAATCTAGTAAGTCTAGTAAAGAAGTCTAATAAGACTAGTAAAGTCTAGTAAGTCTAATAAGAAGATGAGTGATTGAAAAAAAAAACTTATTAAAGGGGTAGCTAGGTGGCTCAGTGGATTAAGAGTCAGGCCTGGAGGCAGAAGGTCCTGGGTTCAAATCTGCTCTCAGACACTTCCTAGCTTTGTGACCATGGGTAAGTTACTCAACACCTACTGCTTAGCTCTATCACTCTTCTGTCCTGGCATTATACTCAGTATTGATTCTAAGACATGAGGTAAGGGTTAAAAATGTATTAAGTATTTACTATAAATCAAACACTGTACTACACATCTATACATAGAAATCCATAAGATGAAACAGTCCCTGTCTTCAAGGAGTTTCCATTTCAACAGAGCAAGACAACATACATAGGGGATTAGTGGTCACGAAAGGGAATTTTGGCCTGGAGCTAAGATACAGATACAAATAATTGGACTATGCAAACTTACATAATAAATACATTAGACATGTCAAATGATTTGCCCAAGGTCACAAAGGAGCCTCAGAATTGGGATTTGAACTCACCTTCTCTGATTCCCAAGCCAGTGCCATTTTCATTGTACCATGAACAAGAATGATTCTACCCATTTTATGATCATTTGTTTATATAAATGATACCTCCCTTGAGGGTAGGAATGGTTTTGTCTTTGCCTTCATATTCCCAACACTTAGAACAATGTCTGGCACACAGGAAGTGCTGAATAAATAAGTGCTCATTGATTAACATGTGGTCACCTTGAAGATGGGGCAGCGAAGAGGTACAATGGATAAAGTGCCAGACTTCGAGTTCAGAAGATTTTGTTTCTGAGTTCAAATCTGGCCTCAAACACTTAATAGCTATGTGACCCTGGGCAAGTCACTTCATCCTGTTTGCCTCAGTTTCCTCATGTGTAAATTGAACTGGATAAGGAAATGGCAAACCACTCCAGTATCTTTGCCAAGAAAACCCCAAACAGAGTCATGAAGAGTTGGACACAACTAAAAAATGATTGAACAATCTTTTGAAGATTTCTAGAAAGAGAGGAAGGAGCTACTGACTCCTGGCAGGCACCACCAGAGAAAGTGAACCAGTTGTAAAGATAAGAAAGATGGAAGCCAAGAAGAGTTACCTGGTCTTTGATCTGGAAATCTGCCAGCTGTATTTGGTCCTGGTCTGCTGGCCCCTGGGGGCCCTATCAGACAATGAGAGAGAGTTGGAATAGTAAATGATGAAGACAATGACAATCACAGCAACACCACCAACAACAATCAGAAACATTTATCCAATCTATATTTTAGATTTAGCAGAGTTATATACATTAGAAACTGCCCAGCTTTAGCTCTAAAACTTATCCCACTTTCATGGGAGGAATGTTACAAGGTTTTGTAGGGGGTTTTTTCTTCTATTTTTCCAATAGAAGAGGGAGACAAATAACATTTTGGAAACTCAAAAAAATTTTGGTAACTAACAAATTTAAATTTAAAAATTTTAGTAACTAAACAATTAAATTTAATTTAAGAAATAAAAATCTCTTCTGATATGAGCTTCTGGGATATTGGGGATTCATCTCTACCTTCCCCAACCCCTGCCCCTCAACCCTCAGGGAATTCATATGATCATAGATTTGGAGCTAGCAGGGGATCATCCAGCCCAATCTTCTCATTTTACAGATGACGACATCGAGAACCAAAAATGAGAAGTGACTTGCCAAGGTTAAACAAACAGTATCAGAATCTTTATTTAATTTTTGATCTTCTAATTCTAGTCTAGTACCCCCTTCTGCTATGCCAAAAGGCACTCAGTCCATGGGACTGTTCCATCTTGAGACCCTTTATCTCCTTTGTCCTGCCTTTATTACATATATACTATCTTGTTCAGTTCTCTGTTTATTTGTTTATATAGGTTTCAAGTGCAAATGAACTGGAAAGGATGTTAGAGATAGATCATCAGGTATTTGGAGGTCTCCAAACTAAAGCTGGATAGGATTCTAAAGGAAAGTCCCTCTTCAGGTTGTCCTTGATGGTCTCTGAGGTCCCTTCTAGCCCTGAAACTTTGTGATAGCCCTATCCTGTTAGAGATGAAGAGTCAGAAGCTCAGAGATTTGCCAATGATTCAAACATCTTAGAGAGGTATCATGGTGGGGAGTGTAGGACCTGGATTTAGGGAAGCCTGGATTCAAATTCCACCTTTGATGCTTGCTAGCTGAGTAACCATGGATAAACCATTTAATCTTCCCAAGCCTTGATTCTCTCACCTTTAAAATGGGAATAATAACATCTATCACAGCTACTTCATGGACCCTTCTGTGAGGCCCAAAAGAAATAATATGCTCTAACCATTCTGGAAGGAAATTTGGAATTATGCTCAAAGGACTTTAAAAGAATGCATGTCCTCTGATCCAGCAATACCACTACTATATTTGTATCCCAAAGAGATAAAAAATGGGAAATGACGTTTTTGTACAAAAATATTTATAGCTGAGCTTTTTGTGGTGGCAAAAAAATGGAAACTGAGGGGGTGTCCCTCCATTGGGGAATGGCTGAACAAATTGTGGAACTGATGGTGATGGAATACTATTGTGCTATAAGGAATGAGGAACTGCTTGATTTCTATAAGATCTGGAAAGACCTCCATGAACTGATGCGGAGTGAAATGAGCAGAACCAGGAAAACATTATACACAGAAACTGAAACATTGTGCTATGATCAAATGTAATAGACTTTGCTACTAATAGCAATGCAAGTCTGGGACAATCCTGAGGGATTTATGAGAAAGAACGCTGTCCACATTGAGAGAAAGAACTGTGGGAGCAGAAACACAGAGGAAAAACATATGAGTTATCCCTTGTTTATATGGGTATAGGGTTTAGGGTTTTGGTTTTAAAAGATTACTCTCTTACAAAAATGGGCAATATGGAAATAGGATTTGAGTGATAATAAACGTATAATCCAGTGAAATTGCTTGTCCACTCTGGGAGGAGGGAGGGGAATAGGGGAGGGAAGCAATCATGTAACAATGGAAAAATTTTTAAATAAATAATAATAGATATAGAGTGTTTTATAAATCTCACAGTGCTCTATACACATTTCAAAAGACTCTGTAGCTAGAGTGGAGGCAGATGAGGGCAAAGACCATGTCTCATACTCCTCTGTAATCTCCTCATGGACAAACACAAGGCTGGGTTGCATGTTACCCCTTCACCAATATTTTCTTTGCAAAGGGCTGATTCCTATATGTAGTACCAAAGGAGTGATGTCATATCTGAGAGTGGATAGTTAAATTTTTAGGATAAGCATTTGTATCTTGGAAATCAGCAAATACTACAAAATAGAACTTGGATTAATTGTTTTGCCGGTTTCTAGATTTAGTGTCATTAATACAGATTAAATTTTAAAATGTGTTCTACATCTTTTAAAGAGAAGCTTGCTAAATATTTACGACCACATGTTACCTATCCCCCAGCATCTAAGCTTTTTGGTGCTTTCTCATCTCTTGTACCCCAGCTGTCTGTAATTTGCCTCAAAAAGTATTTGGATGGGGGTAGCTTCAGAAACAAACACCTGGGTGGTTCTGATGGCCAATGGATGGAGCCTTACCTGGGGGACCAGGCTGAGCTGCGGCACTTTGGCTGGGCGCTTGAGAGGGTCTGGAAGCCTGAACTGAGTTGGCCCGTCTCAAACCTAGAAGGAACATTTCAAATACAGGTCAAGAAAGCCACCAGTCCATAAGCTACCATATAGTCCTAGATTGGGGCCTTCCATCTTTCTTACTCACATTCTATTCTACTCCAAATGCCTGTCTCTGTCACCATTTTTCCTGCTTCCCCTGTCCAAAAGGATCAATTACTGGGAATCCTAGGACTTCAAAGGAAGTCCAAAAGAAGGAATCTTAGAGATAGATAGAGTTCAACTTCATTATATGGAGGTGGGGAAACTGAGGTTCAGAGAGGCATAAAACATACTCTTTAGTTCTCTCTGTCTCTCTCTCTGTCTCTGTCTCTGTCTCTGTCTCTGTCTCTCTCTCTCTCTCTCTCTCTCTCTCTCTCTCTCTCTCTCTCTCTCCTCTCTCTCTCTCTCTCTCTCTCCCTCTCTCATCTGCCTTCCTCAGGGGACCCTCCTAAACCCTCCTAAAGGTATATCCAATATTCCAGGAGAGATCTGACCAGCACCAAATTCAATGAGACAATCACATCCTTCATCCTTAGTATTGTTCTTTCTCCTTTTAATCCTTTGTCTCACTGGCACATTTGCCAAGTAATCTTTCCAATGCATACATAAATATGGCCATGCCACTTCTTGGCTCAAGAAAATTTAATGGTTCCCAATTACCTTTAGGCTCAAATACAGAGTCTTTTGTTGTCTAAAGTCCTTTAATATCTGGCTCAAGTCTCCCTTTTCAGCCTTGGTATCCCATTGCTGCCCTTCAGGCAGCCTAATTACCTCAGTTTACCCATCTATAAAATGAGGGTATTGGACTTGATGGCTTTGAAAATACAATCCAGTTCTAAAGTCATGATCCTTTGAATATTGCTATTGTTAAATAATTTGATTTAATAAGCAGCTGAGCCAAGATTCAAATCCATGCACTCTGACTTCTTCTGAGACTTTTCTTCATCTCCCCAGCTATTAATGCTTCTCCTTGCTCCTTCCCCAATCCCCCCATTACCTTGTACTCGTATGTATTTTCTGTCTTTATATGCATCTGCATTTTCTCCCCAATAGACATTTTTGTCTTTTTCCCCTAGTGCCTAACATAGTTCTTGGCACATAGTAGGTGCTTAATAAATGTGTGTTGGTTGATTGTTGTTCTCCTGATAAATGCATGTTGATCTCTTTCTCAGGAAAATTCTTCAGTTGGTCCCATTATGCTCCTCCCATTAGATCTTTCTTATCCGCAACCCTGGCCACGTCTTCTCAGACTTTCCTATCCAGGTTACATCCTGGACCAGTTAACAGCAGAAATAAGCATCCTAGGGCACTGGGGTTTCCATAGCTATGGGCCTAACTCCCAGGGACCTCAGAGACCAAGTAGAGCCAGGAACTATGGCTGAAATATGGATACATAGGTCTATGAGGAAGTCAAAAAATCTCTAGAATTGCATTTTTTAGCAGATACCACCAGTGTTAAGGGCTCTCTTATGACTGAGTTTGTTCCAAAATTATAATTCATTCCCAGCCTCTTCAAATATATTTAGCCTGGGGATTACCCTGATTCATTAGCATCTGTAGACCACCAGGTGTGACTAAGTCTTTTATAACAAAGTGAGTCAGCTTTTTCTGACAGAAGAGTTGTAATTACATCATTCTGTGGATTTTCTGCCAGGTAGCTGGGATCACAGAGACCCAGAATATCAGAACGGTAAGGGGCAGCAGAGGCCATGGGACTCAATGTACACTTGAGAAGAAATCCCTTCTACAGCATTCTTAAGTGGCCAAGCAGGTTCCAATCTCCATTGATGGGAAACCCAATATTTCTGTCCCACTTTGGGACAGCTCTCACTGTGAAGTCATTATCCCTTCCATTGATTCAAAATCTGCCTCCGTGAAATGTCTACACTTTGCTCTGTCCTCTGGGGTCAAACACAATGAATCTACCTTCACTTATAATATTTACCTATATGATAAGTATGGTGGACATTGACCTGGATAACTATTTCAGGGTGGCCCTCAATTATGATTTACTTTACTCCTGATTCAACTCTCTGGACTTCTCCTCTTCCACAAGCAACTCCTCAATCTGATCCCCCCATCCCCCACTCTTTATGTATTATTTTTCCCTATAAATCTTGAGGATGGGAACTATCTTGCTTGCAATTGTGGCCCTAATGCTTTGGATAGTGCCTAGTAAATAGTAGATACTTAATAAATGTATTTATCTATCCATCCATATGTGTTTATCTCTTTATCCATCTACCTATTATCTATTCATCTCTCTCATCTATCCATCTCTCTTTCATCTGTCTATCAATCTCTCTCCATCCATGTACCTATTATCCTTCTATTATCTATCTATCCATCTATCTACCCATTATCTATCATCTATTCATCTATCCATTTATCTATCTCTTCATTTGTCTATCTATTCTCCATCTATCTATTTATCCATCCATCTCTTCATCTATGTATCTATGTATGTATGTTTCTATCAATCTATACTATCTATCCATTCATCCATTCGTCAGTCTATCTATTTGCTTATCTATTTATCTATCTATCCATCCATTTATCATCCACCCATTACCTATCCATCTATCCATTTATCTGTCTATCCATATATTTTATCTATCTTTCATCTATCTATCTATGTTTCTACCAATCTATCCATTCACCCATCCATTTGTTTATCTATATATCTATCCATTCATTTATCATCCATCCATCCATTACTTATCTATCCATATATCTAGATATCTATGTTTCTATCAATCTATCCTATCCATTCATCTATCAATCCATCCATTTGTTTATCTACTTATCTATCTATCCATTTATCATCCATCCATTACTTATCCATCTACCTATTTATTTATCATCTATTCATCCATCCATCGATCTCTTTCTTTCTGCCCATCCTTACATATGTACATATTATCTGCTTGAATAGACAGTAAGCAGGACCTGTATTATTTTTGTCTTTGTCTCACCAGGACCTCACATAGGATCTGCCACCTTGTAGGTGCTTAATCAGTGCTTGTTGATTAAGTAATTAAATCTACCTAACAATCCTTCTTAAAGGATTAAGAAGACATGTAGTGTAGTCAATAGAGCACTGGACATAGAGTCAGGAAGACCTGGGCTTGAATACCATCTCAGACATTTCCTAGCTACATGACTCTGGGTAAGTTACTTCACCTCTTGCTGGTCCTTAGTTTCCTCACATGTAAAAGAAGGGTTTCAAAAGTGATACTAATTTAAATGGATAAAAAGTGTTTAAAATATATTGCTGACCACTATGCAGGGTGGAAGATCAAGGAGTTAGAGCAAGAAGGGGTGCCAGAAAGCATCTGGTACAACTTCCTTATTTTACAAAGGGGAGAAGCAGCTTGCCCCAGGTCCCAGTAAGAGCAGAATACTGATTCAAATCAAATTCTGAGGATTCCAAACCCAATGTTGATCTGGAGTTAGGAAGATCTGAATTCAAATTCTGCCTCAGACATTTACTGGCTGTGTGACCCTAGGTAAGTCACTTAACCTGTTTGCCTCAGTTTCCTCAACTGTAAGGTGGGGATAATAATAACATCTACCTTGCAGAGTTGTGAGGATTAAATCCGATATTTGTAAAGTATTTAGCATAGTGTCTGGCACATAATAATAAATGCTTATTCCTCCTTTTCTTCCAATGTGCAAAGGGGATGTTGAAGTCTCTGAAGTATCTACTGCAGTTCCTCTTCCTTTTTTTTATAACTACTTTTTGAAGCAATGTGACTGCTAGATTGAAGTGCTTGAACTCACTCACTGGACCTGAGTTCAAATCCAGGTTTTGATATTTAAAATCTTTGTAACCCTGGGCACATTTCTCCCCCACCAGGTCCTAAGTTTCTTTGTCTGCAAAATGAGAGTGATTGGACTAAATGACTGGCTCTCCATCTGTGACTTCGTGACCTTTTCTGCCCTTCCCCTTCTCTTTTATCTGGAATCTTTTTTCTCAGACTTATAACTTGATTTCTTCATTGACTGATCTTTTCTTCACTTGTTGATCTCAGAGTGCAGGTGAGGAGGTGGGAAACCAATCAGAACCTCATATGCAGGACCCCTTCTATAATACCTGCCATGGCTCAGGAGGAATGAGGAGCCCTAGGCTAAGCAAGCTTTCCAGGACCCCCAAGCTGAAGATACACCCAGGAATCAAAGACCCATGTGAACTCCTTCCTCGGGTCATAGCCTGAGCCATCGTGCTCAAGGAACCCTTGTGCTACCACTGAGCAGTAATGGGTGTGAGTCAGGAAGATCAGCTTTATACCCTCTCTCACACAAGTACTAGCTCTAAAAATGTGTGATCCTATGATCTTGCCCTTTCCCACCCTCTTGGGAGGCATCAGTCCCAACCCAACCCTCATAGGAGAGGAGGTGAGAGGGGTGGATTTTGGTCCCTGGTCCCCTTGCCATGTTATTCCATTCCCGTTGGTGTCTCCTATTAATACTCTGGGTGCTCCCCTAATGAAAGGGTATCCTGCTTTTAGCTTTATTTTATTAAATTCTTCTACAAAGACCCTTTGGTCCTAGCAAACTGGGGGGGGGGGGCTTAGGATTTATTGATTATTTTTTAAAAAGAAAACCCTTACTTCCTGTCTTCGAATTGATACCAAATAGTAGTTCCAAGGCAGAAGAAGGGTAAGGGCTAGGCAATGGGGGGGGGGGGGTGAAGTGACTTGCCCAGGGTCACGCAGCTAAGAAGTATCTGAGGTCAGATTTGAACCCTGTACATCTGACTCTCTATCCACTGAGCCCCAGCTATAGACTTTAAACAGATGTAGAACTGATTCTGCTGCCCCTTGTAAAGCCTGAGCAACATGTCTCTTTTTTCCACCTCTTACCAGCTGCCAGAATCTCAGCTATTTTGTAGTTTTATTAGCCAACCCAACTGTTTGTCTAACCCTGGCATTAAGGATGGGCCAGCAGAGATCAATCAAACACTATGGGGAGCCAGAGGATCATGAATTCATGGAGTTTAGAGCCGGGAAGGATCTCAGAGGCCATCTAATCCAAGCTCTCATTTTACAGCTCTTCGGTCATAAGATTCAAAACTAGAAAAGAGTTTGGTGGCTCACCATCACAGGAGCAGAGACTGAGAGTGGAAAGGGACCTATGGGGGCATCTAGTTCAATCCTCCCTTTTTATAGAGGGAGAAACTGAAGTTCAAGGGTAGCTAGGTTGCTCAGGGCATAGTGCCAGGTTTGGAGTCAGGAATACTCATCTCCCTGAGTTCAAATCTGGCCTCACACACTTATTAGCTGTGTGACCCTGGGCAAGTCACTTAACCTAATTTGCCTCAGTTTCCTCATCTGTAAAATGAATAGGAGGACATGGTAAAATACTCCAGTGTCTTGGCCAATAAAAGCCCAAATGGGGTCATGAAAACCATATGTGGCTGAAACAGCTGAAAGAAAATTCCTCCTGAGCTTGTTAAAGGGCAGAGGGACCCTTCCTTGTGGTCCTAAAAAAACAAAAAACACCACCTTCTTGAAGCTAAGTCTTATAGAAAGAAAGAAGTGAGGGGATGGAGAGGAGGGAAGTGAGATTAAAAGGAGCAACACTGCCCAGATCTGTTGCTAGGAAGGGACAGGAGCTGATGTGATATGCAGTCAAGGCAGGATTTCAGGTGCCAAGTGAAAGACTAGAAGACGTGAGGAGTCATACAGAGCCTTCGTATTCTGCTTCACTTTGATGCTAACACAGCCTCATGAAGAAAGAGAAGCTAAGCTGCCATCTGCCTGGGACAAGAGGATTACGTGATTGGTATTGCCGCCAGCCTCCTATTAAACATTCCACGCATAGCTGAGGAATTTAAGACAGCTGGGATGCTTGCCAGTGGTGGGGAGCTGAGGCCAGACAAAACTGCCAGCTCAGCATCCTTCAAAGCGTGGGGCCTGCGCCAGCCATTGTTCATTCCCAATTCCTCTCCAGGAGAGGCATCGCTCACTCCAGGCTCACCACTGACAATAGCCCAGCACTGCGTCCTCGAATTGCTAAGCTACAATGGACCCTCAAGGCCATCTGGGAAAGAGAAAAGTCCAAGACTCCCCTCTATGGCATCCTAGCACCACAACATCGAATCACTAAATTGGAATGGACCCTCAAGGCCATCTGGGAAGGAGAAAAGTCCAAGACTCCCCTCTATGGCATCCTAGCACCACAACATCGAATCACTAAGTTGGAATGGACCCTCAAGGCCATCTGGGAAGGAGAAAAGACCTCAGAGTCCAAGACTCCCCTCTATGGCATCCTAGCACCACAACATCGAATCACTAAGTTGGAATGGACCCTCAAGGCCATCTGGGAAGGAGAAAAGACTTCAGAGTCCAAGACCCCACTGTGATATCTGTGATATCCCCAACAAGTAGTCAGTATGACTCTGCTTGGAGGCCCCCAACTAGGCAAAGCCCACAGTCTCCAGGGCTTGCCTCTGCCACTCTGGGGCAGCTCTCAAAAAAAAAAATTGGGAAAATTTTTTCATGACATCACACTTAAATCTGCCCCTACAATTTCCACCCACTGTTCCACCGTTTGAGATAATAATTGTAAGGACAAGTGCCCAATATCTTCTCCACAAAAGGGAACCTGGTATCCTGGCAAAGAGCCCTGGATTGGAAGTTGGGGGACCAGAGACATTCATATCCCACCCAAGAACAAGGATTGGGAGCTAGAAGGGACTTTGGAAGCTGTTTGGTCACTCCTTTTATTTTCCAGTTTGGGAAAATGAGCACCCAGGAGAGGGGAAGCAACCTCTATCTCTTACTCTTAGTAGGACCTTGGGGCAAGCCAACTTCATCTCTCTGAGACTTGGTTCCCACATCTCTAAAATGGAAACATAGGGTCTAGACCTAAATTTCATTGGTATAGCAAGGAAACTCCTCCCAAATGAGACTGGTACCTTAGTATGCAGTCTTAATGCTCTTGCCTAGAGCTATGGAAGGTTCAGTGACAGGCCCAAGGTCACAGTCTCTATGTGCCAGAAACAGGACTTGTTTTAAGCTGGTGGGTACCAAGTCTGTAGGTTACTTAGGTGGTGCAGAGGTGGATGGATCACCAGATTGGAAATCAGGAAGACTCATCTTCATGAGTTCAAATCTGACTTACTAGCTATGTGGCTTTGGGCAAGTCATTTAACCTGTTTGCCTAGTTTTCTCATCGGTAAAGTGAGTTGGAGAAAGAAATGGCAAACAATTCTAATTTCTTTGCCAAAAAACTACAAATGGGCATCTCAGAGAGTTGGTTACAACTGAAAGAACTCAACAACTCTGAAACTAGCCCTCTATTCACTATAATCACTAAGATTCCTTTCAACTTGAGATTTATTATTATGAATTATTTATACATGTATTATTATAAACTGATTATCATAAATGTATTTATTATTATACATTAATCATAATTTTATTTAATATTATAAATTTATCTTAAATCTGTTTTTATTATAAATTTATTTCTTCTTATAAATTTATTATAAATATATCATAAATTTGTTATTATAAATTTATGATCTTAAATTTATTTATTGTTATAAATTTACCTTAAATTTGTTTCTTATAAATTTATGATCTTAAATTTATTTATTATTCTAAATCTATCATAAAATTATTTGTTATAAATTTATGATCTGAGATTTATTTATTGTTATAAATTTGTTCTTATATTTATTTATTACAAGTTTATTATCTTAAATTTATTTATTGTTATAATTTTATTATTTTAAACTCACGTCTTATAATTTTATCATAAAATTATTTGTTATAAATTGATGATCCTAAATTTATTATTATAAATTTCAGATCTTAAATTTATTAATATAAATTTATTATTCTAAATTTATCATAAATTTATTTGTGATAAATTTATTCTCTTAAATTTATTTATTTTTATAAATTTATCTTACATTTTTAATTTTAAATTTATCATACATTTATTTCTCATAAATTTATGATCTTACATTTATTATGTCTCAAATTTATTTGTTATAAATTTATCTTAAGTTTATTTATTATTATACATTTATTTGTTATTATAAATTTATGATCTTAGATTTATTATTATCAATTTATCTTAAATTTATTTAGTATTAGAAAGTTATATTTTTGTCTGATTCCTTTCTTCCTCCCTTCTCTCACTATCATCCCATCCATTCGTGGCTCTCTCCTCCTTTCAGCTCCTCCCACATTCTGTACCATGTTGGCCTCCTCCAAGAGGCTGGTTTGCCCCAAGCCCTCACCTGCCGGACTCCTACTGGCATCCGCACCGGCAGCCCCACCTGGGCCGTAGTCCCGGCCTTCGGAGTCCCGGCCCGCGTAGTCAGTTCCACCGGAGCTCATGCGGGCCTCGGAGGCCCTGCGTGCTGGGGGGCCGTGACTGCCCCTGCCAGAAGCAGCTGCAGGCTCAGGACCTGAAAGACAAAGGGAGAGGCGGAGGGCTCAGGGAAGGAGTGCAGAGGAAGAAGATGAAGACGGGGCGCGGAGAAGGGAGGGACCAGGGAAAGGGTCTTTGCTTTCTTCTGTCTCTCTCCTTTCCAGGCCAGAAGCCACGTAGCTGCGGGGCCAGTCTGACCAGGCAGTAGCCCTTCTCAGGGAACTTCAGCAGGATGAAGTGAGATGGCTCAGTGGATGGAGAGCCAAGCCCAGAGATGGGAGGTCCTGGGTCCAAATCTGGCTTCAGACACTTCCCAGCTGTGTGACCCTGGATAAGTCACTTCACCCCCATTGCCTAGCCCTTACCACTCTTCTGCCTTGGAGCCAATACACAGTATGGATTCTAAGATGGAAAGGAAGAATGTAAAAAAAGAAAAAGAAACTTCAGGAGCTCCCGACTGCCTCTAGGATGATATCTGAACTCCTTAGCCTGGCTTTTAAGGCCTTCCCTAATTGGGCTCCCTGAGGTGGTGGACAGAACACGGGATGTGGAGTTACAGGACCTGCCTCTGTAACATCTCTGGGCCTCTGTTTCCTCACCTTTAAAATGAGGAGGTTGGACTAGACAGTCTCTAGGGCGAATGATCTGATAAGTCATACCTTTCTGGGTCTTAATTTCCTGAAGGCTGTGGCAGGAAGCCCAGAAAAGGTGTAGCCCCGAGTTCACTCATCTACAAACCCCATGACCTTGGATGAGTCCCATCCCTTCATGGGGACTCAGTTTCCCCATCTGTCAAAAAGTATGTCAAACGCTTCCCAGAGGTTCAATTCCCCATTTGTCAATTAGTCTGGAGGGACCCCAAGATCTCTGCTGGTTCTGACAGTTCACACAATGCACCAATGAGCCTGATTGGAAATCATTGGACCCTCCTGAGATGGGTACCAGCCCTAGGAAGGATGCCACTTCTCAGGTGCAAAGAACAGTGGGTCAAAGTGCTCAGCTGAGAATGAGGGAGGTCTAGATTCAAATTTTGACTCAGGCACTTCCTAGCTTGTACGGCAGAAGGCAGATCCCATCCCTTCTCTGAAGGGAAGTGACTTATCCAGGGTCCCATGGATGTTACATGGCAGAGCTGTGGTTGGAACCCAAGTTTTATAACTCAATATCCAGTGCCTTTTCCTTTTTATTTTCTCGCTCTATCAAAATGGCATCATTTCAAGGATCACAGACTCATTGACTTAAAACAGGAAGGGGAATTGCTTGTTGGCTCTGGGAGGGGGTAGGGAAAGAAAATGAACCATGGAAAAATATTTAAAATTTAAAATTAAAATTAAAAATAAAAATACTTTACAAAAGGAACCAATTTCAAAAATAATAAAATAAAGCAGGAAGGGACCTCCGAAGCCATCTAGGCCAACCCTCTGGTCTCCTTATTTTGGACCATTATCATAAAAAAAAAAGTGAGCTGACCTTTACACACAAAGATGGTACTATTATTCGTAGGAAGAGATCTTGGAGACAAATAATTTCAAAAAGCATTTATTTGGGGCAGCTGGGTGGCTCAGTGGATTGAGAGCCAGGTCTAGAGATGGGAGGTCCTAGGGTCAAATATGGCCCCAGACACTTCCTAGCTGTGTGACCCTGGACAAGTCACTTGACCTCCATTGCCTAGCGCTTGTCCTTCTGTCCTAGAGTTGTTACTAGGACAGAAAGTAAGGGTTAAAAAATAAAATAAAATAATCTAACGCTAAGGGCACTTCTTAATAACAATTGGAGAGTAGGTATGTTGAACTGAGGGAAAAGAGCAGCACGTGGGAGAAGGAGATACAGAAGACATGGGGAATTTGCATAGTGGACAAAAAGGATAACTGGCATTTCAATAGGATTTTTGAGTTTGTAAAGTACTTTGAGATGGTGCTTTGGACCTGTGACTTCACCAATACAGAGAGATCCCAATGAGGAGGGTCCCGCCTCCATCAGATATTAGAGGGAAAGAAGAAGGAGAAGAGAAAAGAATAAACATTTATATAGCACCTACTATTTACCAAGCACTATACTAAGCTTTTTAATAAATATCATCTCACCTGATCCTCGCAAGCCTATGAAGTTGGTGCTGTTATTTTTGTTCAATCATGTTGGACTCTTTGTGACCCCATTTCAGAGATCCTGAAATGGTCTGTCATTTCCTTCTCCAACTCATTTTATAAATGAGGAAACTGAGGCAAACAGGGTGAAGGAACTTGCCTAGGGTCACACAACTGGTAAGTAAGTGTCTGAGACCAGATTTGAACTCAGGAAGAAGAGTCTTCCTGATCAGGCCTGAAGATTTATCCACTGTACCAATTAGCTGCCCAGCTACCATTATTATCCCTATTTTATATTTGAGGAAACTGAGTCAAACAGAGGTTAAGTGACATGCCTAGGGTCACACAGCTGAGAAGTGTTTGAGACTGGATTTAAACTCAGGAAAATGAGTCTGATTTGGGGTCCAAAACTCTCTCTACTGTGCCATCTGGGTACCCAGGTATTATCATTATCCCTATTTTACATTTAAGGAAACTGAGTCAAACAAAGGTTAAGTGACATGCCTAGGGTCACACAGCTGAGAAGTGTTTGAGACTGGATTTAAACTCAGGAAAATGAGTCTGATTTGGGGTCCAAAACTCTCTCCACTGTGCCACCTGGGTGCCCAGGTGTTATCATTATCCCTATTCTACATTTAAGGAAACTGAGTTCAAACAGAAGTTAAGTAACATGCCTAGGGTCACATGGCTAGGAGGAGTCTAAGCCCAGATTAGAACTCAAGAAGATGAGACTTCCTAACTCTAGGCTCAGTGCTCTATCTACTGAACCATCTAGCTGCCTAGGTACTATTAGTATGCTCATTCCATATTTGAGGAAACTGAGTCAAACAGAGATTAAGTAACTTGCTCATAGTCCTGCAGCTAGTAAATGTCTGAAGTCAGATTTGATCTTGGGTCTTCGTGACTCTGGAACCAAGCTCCTATCAACTTCCCCATCTTCTCTACCACTTAGAGTCTGAGTTGCCTAGAACATTGCTGAGAGCAAATAAGTGATTTGTCAGAGGTCCCATGGCCAATCAGCATGCGTCAAATGTAGAACTAGTTTCTTGAACCCATGGTCAGTTTTCTACCCTGCTCCCTCTCCAAGCAAGCCCTTAGCTAACCAAGAGCTTGCTGCATCTGCTAAAGGAAAACATCAGCCAAAGCAAGCCCAAGGTGGAGCCACCCAACATGTAAAGGATGTGATGGGGAGGCTCTTGTTCTTCACCCACTCTGTGTGAAGGAAGAGAAGCAAGGAGAGGCAAGAATACTCTACAGACTCAAGGCTGAAGGAAAGGATAGGAAAGAAGTGGAGGGGGGCAGGGCCTTCGGGGCATTTGGGAATCCAAAAGCCAAGGATTATCAGGATGTAACAGCATAGCCAGGAGCTGAGCATGGAGTAAGAGGGTGGGACTGCATGCATGGGGGCAGTCTCCATTCCCTTACCAGGTTCACCAGGGAGGCCAGCCTCTCCTGGGCCTAAGAAATATAAAGAGATAAGCAATATTGGCAGTGAAAATCCTTCCCTTGAAACTTCTCTAGCCTATGCCTGTGTTCACACAATTCTGCGACCTGGAAAGTCCTCCATATCCCTTCCCATCTCTACTCATTGAAGTTCTATCCACCCTTCAAGGCTCAGTTCAAATGTCACCTCCACCAAGATGACTTCCTCAAGCACTCCTCCTCCCCAAAGGGACCTCTCCCTCTTCTGCTATCTTAGCACCAGTAAGTCCTCTTATGCCCTGTTTAGAGCTTCTAGTTCCCCAAACAGGAACTAGTCCTTTGGAAGGGTGACTATAGAAAAGGGACTAGATAAGGCTATGATTGAAAGCCAGGAATGCTGCCTCCCAGGTCAATGCTCAAACCACTGCCATATTTGTTCAGATAGGGAGAAACCTGAACTGTGGACTGTGCTCTGAGATTCTAGACCCATAATGCAGCGTCTTGACCCAACATGGAAGATGACTGTCTCATCTGTCTTACCTCTGCTCGGTGCTCGGGGATGGTGCTTGGGCTCCAGGGTGGGTGGCTCTGATGAGCTGGGCTCACTGGGTGGCTGCTGAGGCTTGGATTTCTTCACTGGCATGGGCTGAGGGAGCACTTGTTTGGGGAAACCCTTGAAGAACCATGCTCCAGAACGCTTCCATACCTGAAGGAAGAAAGGCAAGTGGTAGAGAAGATGATGACCCAGCTCAACCTGGAAACCGAACTCTGGCCTTTTTTCAAACAGAAATACCTATGTGTGTGTATATACATACAATACACATATGTGTGTATATATGTACACACATATATTCATATACATATGGAATGAATTGCTTGATAAGAAGGGAGCATCTGAAAATAGGATTTGTACTTCCAGACCACAGTATAAAACACAGGGACAACAGATTCCTGACCAGAGATGAAGCACACCCAACAAATATTTGGGTAAAAGGCACTGGGGAGGGGGGTGCTACCTGGTCAGTGGATAGAGAGCCAGACCCAGAGACAGGAGGTCCTAGGTTCAAATCTGGCCTCTGGCATAACCTTGTAGACTTAGCTATGTGATCCTGGACAAATCATTTAACCCCCATTGCTTCACCTTTTCCACTCTTCTGCCTTAGAACCAATAGGAAGTACTGATTCTCAGACAGATGGTAAGAGTTTAAAAAACCAGCGGTTTTTAACCTGGAGAAGAAAAGACTCAGGGGAGACATGAGAGCTGTCTCTAAGTATTTAAAGGAATGTTATATGGAACAGGAATTAGATTTGTTCTTCGTGACTACAAAGGGCAGAATCGGGAGCAGTGGGTGGAAGTTGTATTTAACGTCAGGAAAAAGTTCTTAACAATGAGAGCCATCCCAGAATAGATGGGTTGCCTGCCTTCTTGGAGGACTTCCACAAAGTTATGGGATTCCTTTCAGGTATAAGTGGGACTAAATGGTGCTGAAGTCAATTTCCAGCTCAGAGATATGTGGTTCTGTGATTCTTCTAAAGGAGAGGTCTCTCATAGTCAGCTCATAGAATATGGACTCCCATCTACTCTTCTGGACTCCACAATCTCCCCCTTTAAAGTCCCTGGTCTTCCAGGTGGCCCAAGGCAGAGGAGAAACAGATACTCTCCTGGCTCTGGGACATTTGTGATTTAGTTACCCATCAGAGGCGGGGGACGGAGGTTGGAGGAGAATCACACAGTAGCTGCCTAGTCCAACCCTAAATGAAGGGATTCTCCTCTAGAGCAGACCTGACAAGTAGTTCTTTGTCAGCCAGGCTTAGAAGATCTCCAAGAAGGAAGAAGTCTTCAAGTGGAGACTCAAGATCACAGTTCATTTATTATAGAGGGAATTCCTTTGGTGACTACTGTGGCACCCTTGTCGGGGTCCTAGCACACAGGGACAGAGAGGACTGGGAAGGTCAGCTCTAGTGAGGAGAAGAAAAAAGGACCACTGGCTGGCTCTTCCCTCTTTTATCCTACTTTCCTCTGCTGACAGTGCCTGATATATAAGGACTTTTGATAAATGGTTGTTGACTGATTGATTGATTGAATTGTTTTGAAATGGCTACATAAAAAGCTATTGTTTCAGAGCTCAGAAATGAAGAGAGAGAGAGAGAGAGGGAATGAGAGAGACCCAGACAGAGGGAGAGAAGGAGGAGAAAAGTAGAGAGCGTGTTGTGGGGTGGGGGGGACAGATGAGGAGAGAAAGAGGAGAAGGTCCTGTGAGAGAGTGAAATAAAGAGTCAGAGATAGAAATAGAGAGAGACAGACATAGACAGACAAGAGGAAAGGGGAGAAGAAGGGAGGAGAAGGGAAGAGAGCAGAGCAGAGGGGAAGAGGCCAAGAAGAGCAAAGCTAATGCCCTTTCTGACTCTCAAGTACTCAAAAAAATTTGCCACTGGAATGGGGGAGTCTTTTCTTCTCCAGACTAAATATGTCAAGTACATTGCATCAATTAAACCTCCTAAAGACATGGAATCTTTACTATCCAACTTGATCTACTCTGGATACTCTCAGTTTGTCTATGTCCTCCCTAAAAGGTCTAATTAACAACAATAGGCATTTATTTAGCGCCCACTGTATGCCATGTACTGAGCTAAATAATACGGATAGAAGAAGAGGCAAAATACTCCTGTAATTTTTAAAATTATGAGGCTGGTTGTAGCTTAATAACTTTATTATATCAAAAGTAGTAGTAGTGGTAGTAATGGAGGAACAAGTAGAGAGGTATAGAGGTACTTAACCTTTCTAATCTGCAGCTACTATTATGGGCCTCTAGCTACAACCCAGCAAGGGTCCACTCTGCTTGTCCACGTGCACGCCCAAGACCCCAACTTCCTCCTGCTCTCAACTTATAAGCTTTTTTCTCCACCCACTAATTCTCACATGTCACATCTCAGGAACCAACTATAGTTTCTTAATTTTCCTGGGCTGCCCAGGGGTCAGTGCCTGTCCATTGTTTCCTATCTCATTGGTTCTTAACTTCCAGTGACCCATTTATCTCCACTTACTCACTGGTATTTGGCCTCCAGAGGCATCACCTGAGCAACATGGAGGAAAAGAGAAATTTACTTTAGACAGTCCTTGCCCTCAAGGAGCTCATTTTAATGGAGAAAATGGTAGGCAAAATGTGATGCCCAGAATTAAGGACAATCCAATGATCCCTCACCTATTGTGGAAGTTATGTTCCAGAGACCCCCATGATAGATGAAAATCAGCAAAGTAGTGGGAGAGCAAACAGACCAATGCTACAGTCACTGAGTCAATTAGCACCCAACAGGGCTGTGGTCGGTGGCCTTTGTGCAAGCAGTAGTGGCGTATTGCATTTCCATTGTGTACAGTCAGGTATTCATCTGCAAAATCCCGTGATATAGTGAAAATTCTGTGGTACAGAATTAGATATCTATTTTTTTAACTCGAGATAAGTGAACCTCAATACAATGAGGGACAACTGTACTGAAGATGGGTGAATTTTGTGTGTGCATATGTATGTTTTGTACACATTTTTATTTTTATTATTATACCATATTAATTACCATAATATGGGTTGGCTGGATGGTATCCAGTCTGAACATCACCATCTTCTTATTGATACCCATACCACTAAGTCCCAAGGGGATTCAGGATTTGATGGAAACCCAGACAATGGAGGTAAACTCTTCCTTTCCTTGCCCCTACTCGGGCACTGGGGTACTGGACTGGAGAGGAGTGGGAGCCTAGAGAGATTGCAGTCAAAGAAGACTACTCACCTCTCTTTGCTCACTGCAAATCTTGCAAAGCCAGATGGAATGCGGGCGACTGTTGGAGGTCTCCACTCCACACTTGGTGCAGACATTCTGGGGGCAAGACCAAACAGAGCCTGGGTTAGACTTGTAAGATTCAGAGATTGGAGTTTGGGGCAGATAGGGAAAAGAGGAGAAGAAAGGAAAAGGAATGCATATGGCACCTCTCCCTCATTCAAGTCCTGATTGATACAAAGAAGAATTAATGGAATGGGAACTTAGACTTGATTACAGAACCTGGGTTTGAATCCTAGGTCTGCTGCTGTATGACCTTAGACAACTTGTTTACTCTCTCTGGACCTTGATTTCATCATCTATAAAAGGTAGGAGTTGTGGTCTTATCCAGCAATAATCTCATAATCCTATAATTTTTCCCACCTCAGACTGAAATATTCCAAGTGAAGTCATCACACCCAAGACTCATTTTACCCTATTGATTCTCCTGGGGTCAGCCAGACCCAGGAACTCAGCAGAGAGGGATGAGGGAAACAGGAGGAGGAAGAAATTACCTTCTTGCAGTCCTCACACACCACACAAGAGGAGCCTAGAATTCCCAGTTGTTCTCCACACAGGATACAGCGGTTTACTCCATCTCCAGCCACATTCTTTCGCATGTTCTCCAAGCGATCCACCAGACGCCTGAAAGGGGAGAGAATGGGACACATATGGTTAAGGGTTCATAGGGGCCAAAAGGATGGAGCCAAGAGGGTTTTGCCTCAAGGCCACAACAGGGTGGGGTTTGGAAGGACCGGCACTTACTACTTCTGGTGGTTTTCTAGCCTGCTATCCTCACATCTGTGGTCCTCTTGCTGGCCCTATGCTGTGTATCACTGTCCCTGAAATTCCTATATTCCCATTTCTTTCCTTTGTTGTTTAGTTGTTTTCAGGCATGTCCAACTCTTCTTGACCCCATTTGGGGTTTTCTTGGTAAAGATGGAGTATGTTTGCTATTTCCTTCTCCAGCTCATTTTATAGATGGGGAAACTGAGGCAAACCAGTTAAGGGACCTGCCCAGGATCACACAGTTACTATGTGTCTGAGGTTAGATTTGAACTCAGGAAGATGAGTCTTCTTGACTCCAGACCTGGCACTCTATCCACTGCACCACCTAGTTGCCCATATCCTTTCCTGCTCCCTTATTCTTATCCCTTTATCTCTTTCCAGGAAGCTGGAGGTGGCCAGTGGTCCTACAGGTGGGCCTAGATTTTCCAGGAGATAACCTATCCACTCTCCTAACAAAATTACACTCTTGGGACAGATTAGCCAATGTAAGCTTTCGTGATTTAAAATTAATTAACTTGACATTAGAATTCTTAGTTCTAGCTCTGACACAACACACATACATACAGAGAGAGAGAGAGAGAGAGAGAGAGAGAGAGAGAGAGAGAGAGAGAGAGAGAGAGAGAGAGAGAGAGAGAGAGATCTTGCATATTTGTTTTTTAAACTCTTACCTTCTGTTTTAAAAAATCAATACTAGGAAGTGTCTGAGACTAGATTTGAACCAAGACCTCCCATCTTTAGACCTGGTTCTCCATCTATTAAGCCACCTAGAAGCTACCCTTACCCAGTGTGCTTGCTTGCTTTATTACTGTCAATGTTCCCTCTACCGTTATACAGATCACAAACCTCTAGAAAGTTAGCAAACACCCTTTGAAAGTTGCCAAGGTTCAAAATGCATTACCCAGTAGTGAGCCTTTCTGAACTTAGAAAGGCTGGTTCTTGGACAACATGGATTCTTTCTAATATCTTTTTTTAATTTTTAAAAATTTCCCATAGTTACATGATTCATATTTTCTCCCTCTCCCCTCCTGGAGTTGACAAGCAATTCCACTGGGTTATTCATGCATATATATGCATATATAATTTCCCATTTCCATATTATTCATTTTTGTAAAAGAGCAATCCTTTAACCAAACCCTATACCCATATAAACAAGTGATAAATAATCTGTTTTCTTCTGGATTTCTACTCCCACAGTTGTTTCTCTGGATAGGGATAGCACTTTCTCATAAGTCCCTCAGAATCATCCTGTTTCGTTACATTGTGATTAATAGCAAAGTCTATTACATTTTATCACCCCACAATGTCACAGTTTCTATGTATAATATTCTCCTGGTTCTGCTTATTTCACTCTGTATCTGTTCATGGCAGTCTTTCCAGTTCTTATAGAAATCCATCAATTCGTTTCTTATAGCACAATAATATTCCCATCACCATCATATACTCCAATTTGTTCAGCCATTCCTCGATTGAGGGACACCTCATTTTTCCAATTTTTTTGCTACCACAAAGAGCATGGCTATGAATAGTTTTGTTCAAACAGGTCCTTGCCCAGTTTTTTTTTTAATTTTATCTCTGGAATATAATCCCAGTAGTGGTGATGCTGGATCAACGGATGTGCATTCTTTTAAAGCCCTATGGGCTGATGGCATAGATTCTTTTACTTAGCTTATACTTAAATCTTTTTGAAATTGAAGTAGCTTTTGAGAACACAGTCTCTTTTATGCTACAATGAAATATGAGAATAGGACCTTAGTTGAGGTCCTAATTTCAACCATTGGCAAACTACCATTACACTAAAATTATGCACTTTCTGTTTAACTATCATCCCAATGCTGGCAACCTGCAAGTTTATAGGTAGTATATGTGGACCTATAAGGGACCTTGGAGGTCCCTCATTTTACAGATGAGGAGGCTCAGAGAAGTTAGACAACTTGCCTACTGGTTACATAGAAGAGCTGGGAGTTGAGCCCAGATCTACTCTTTCCACTTACTATGCTAAGATCCAGTCCCACATCTCCAACACAATGTCCTCTTGTCTGTTATAGCAAACCATGTCACCATAGATCCTACTTCTTATCTTTGATCTCTCCCTATCTACTGGCTGCTTTGTTGATGCCCACCAACATGTCCATGTCTCTTCCATCCTCAGAAAACTCTCTGGAAGGCATCCATCTTCATTAGTTTGTCATCCCATATCTCTTCTCCTTTTTGTGGCTAAACTCCTTGAGAAGGTCATTTACAAATAGGTGCCCCAACTTGTTTTAATCTCTCTCTCTCTTCTGAAATCTCTGAAGTTTGGCTTCTTACCTTATCATTCAACTAGCATTGCTCTCTCCAAAGTTACCAGTGAATTCTTACTTGCCAATTTAATGGGGTTCCCCCCCTCCACCGCAAACCTCACTCTTCTGGATGTCTCTCCAATCTTTGACACTGTTTAACCCCCTCTTTTGTTGGATACTCTCTCCTCTCTGAGTTTTTGTGATGTTACTTTTTTTTTCTAATTCTCATCATCATCATCACTGTTCAGTCTCCTTTGCTAGCTCTTGACCCATGACATGTTCAATAACCATAGGGGTTCCCCAGTGCTCTGCCCTTGAACCTCTTCTCTTCTCCTATACTATCTCTCTTGGTGGTCTTATTAGCTCCCACAATTTCAATTCCCTCCAAAGTCCCTTATAATTCTCTCTATATTACCCAGTGTTCTCATTAAATACATATATAGACTTATAAATTGCCAGCATAAAGATGATAGTTATGTGGGAAATTCCCAGATCTATATATCTAATATGTCCAAAATGGAACTCATTATCTTTACCCCCTAAATTCTCCCACTTTCTTGTTAACAATTAACCTCTTTTCTTAGAATTCATACTGTGTTTTGGTTCTATGGCAAAAGAGGGGAAGGTCTAGGCAATGAAGGTTAAGTGACTTGTCTAGAGTCACACAGTTAGAAAGTGTCTAAAGCCAGATTTGAGCCTGGCCTCCTATCTCTGGACCTGGCTCTCAATCCACTGAATCACCCTGACCTCCCCCAATTACTTTCTATGATACAAGAATCTTCCCATTCACCCAAGCTCTCAATTTCAAGATCATCCTTGCCTCATGCTCACTCCTCATATCCAATTTATTACCAAATCTTGTTGCTTCTCCCTTGAAAACTTCTCTCTTTCCTGCCTCCTTCTCTCCTCTGACACTGCTACCACCCTAGATCAGTCCCTCAACAACCTAGACTACTGTAAATAGTTGCTAGGGGGATCTACCTGCCTCCTTCTCTCCTCTGACACTGCTACCACCCTAGATCAGGCCCTCAACAACCTAGACTACTATAAATAGTTGCTAGGGGGATCTACCTGCCTCCAGTCTCTCCCCACTCCAATCCTCCCTCTATTCAACCATTAATGTAACTTTCCTAAAGTGCATATCTGAACATGCCATCTCCCTACTCGAGAAGCTTAAGTGACTCTTTATTAGCTCCAGAAGCAAAGATAAAAGTCCTGTTTGGCACTTCTTGCCTGGCCTTCTTAGACTTTACACCTTTCCAGACTACCATCTAGCAATAGGAACCTCCTTAGAGTTCCTTAAGCCTGATACTCAAGTCCATCAGGCAGGGAATGGTGAGGCCAATTGTGGTAGATGATTATGATGGAATACTGCAGTGCCATAAGAAACAATGAGCAGATTAATTTTTTAAAACCTTGGAAAGAACTACAAGAGATAATGAAGAGCAAAACAAGTAGAACCAAGAGAATATTATATACAGCCAAAGATTTAATATCTAAAGAACAACTTGTGAATGTTCACCTCTAGAGAATGAACTGAAAAATAGAAACATGAAAGATATAATCTATCAATTGATTGATCTAACTATCCATCCATCCATCCATCCACCCATCAACCCATCTACCCATCTCTCTCTCTCATCTATCTATCTACCTATCTATTTATCTCTCTACCTATCTATCTAAAAATCTATTTTCCAGGTGATGCCATTTCTCATGTGGGGTGGTAAGAAAGGGGCAGAAATACCTGGAAATAAATTCTAATAACTAAAAAATTAGAAAGATATGTGAAAAAACCCAATGAGACACCCTAGCTCCTATATCCAATGCCTTTGCACTGTCTGTTCCTCATACCTGGAATACTCTTCCTCCTCATTTCTGACTCTTAGCTTTCTTAGATTCCTCCAAGACTGAATTCAAATCCTACCTTTCTGCTCACTCTCTTCTTAAGTCTCTACAGTCTGGGTTCCAACCTTACCAATCAACTGAGACTTCCATTCCACCCCATTTAGATTTGGTGGAAGAATTTTCCCATTCTCTACTCTCACTATCCCCCAGCAACTATTGCATTGGATTAATTTTGTGTACATTTGGTATTTTCTTTTCTGGCTCAGAGTGTCTGTCCCACACCATTTTTTAAATAAGTTCCTTATTTTTGACCATCTCTCCTGCTCCTGGTAATAATAATAAGTAGATAGTGTAATATAGAATATAACATATGGTAATGTATAATAAGAAATAAATGAGAATAATTCATGTTTGCTGAATAAATGAATAAATGAATTAACATTCCTGTGAGGCAGTCAAGGAAATGAATAATCAATCAGTTAGCAAGCATTTAAGTGCCTACTATATGCCAGGCACTGGGCTAGAGACTGGGGATACGAATTCAAAACTAGATTCATTTTATTATTGTTGTTCAGTCATGTCCAACTTCCATGACTTCATTTGGGACTTTCTTGGCAAAGACACTGGAGTGGTTTGCCATTTCCTTCTCCAGATCATTATACAGATGGAGGCAAACAGTGTTAAATGACTTGCCCAGGGCCACACGGCTAATAAATGTCTTGAGATCAGATCTGAACTCAAGTCTTCCCTGCTTCAGGCCTGGTGCTCTTTCCATTGCACCATTTAGCTGCCTCATTTTACAGATTAGCAAACTGAGACTCACTGAGATGACATGGTTCACCAAGGCACTGGGCTTCCCCCTCCCATTCCAGATTCCAAATCTATAAATATCGCCTGATAGATATTCCCAAATACAGAATTAGAAGTGGGTGTGAAGGGTAATGGCAATCCACGTTCAACAATAAAATTTTTAAAATGGAGGGTGGGGAGCTTTTCTCATTGCCAACATACCTAGCCCTCTGCCCAGTCCTCCCTGGTGCCCACCTCCCAGAACCCACCCTGAAATTGGCAGAACATCAAATGTTAAAAATAGGACAAATTCAAACACAGGTTTTTCCCCTTCTTCTGCCTGTCAGAGGAGACATGTAGCCACTGGAGGCAATCTCTGAATCATGGGCCCAGGGGCCTCGAGGATGGGCCGTGACCCAGATCTGACAAAGTCGTTTAAGGCAGGAGATCCAGGGAGCCTTCTGGAGAGCTGACAGCAGGCTTCCAAGTCTCCCCTTGGCCTCCCTGCCCAGTCCCTGCCCCAGGCTGCTGTTGAGTTCAAGCTTGAGAGATGTCCTCCCCCCTCTGCATCGAGGGCCAGGGTTTGGAAGAATGTGGGCAGTTCCAGCTTACTTCCCAACAAGGAACCAGACAACTCCTGCCTGGATGCTCTGAGTCCCAACATTGCTGGGATTCCTCCACCTCCATTTCTCCACCTACCATAGATCAAATAAAAGTCCAGGAAGGGCAGGGAGGAGGACTCCCCAAGTACAATGGCATTGCACCGACCCAAAAGAATTAGGGAATTTTCTACAAAACTCAAAATTATTAATGATCTCCACCCCCAAAAAAAATAAACAAGAAGAAATATTTAATTTAAAATATAAAAGTCGGGCATGATTGAAAAATGCACAAAACAACAACAATCTTGTACAAAATTCTGTGATAATTCAGTACACATTAAATGCAATAGAGGGAAGCAGAACAGGGTGTATGGAAGGTCAACCTTAGAAGACAAGAGACAGCTCTCTGTATTTGGGTAAAATTGGAAATTGGGAAGCACAGTGGCTGGCGCTTTTTGAAAAACTTTTATGCTCTATCTTAGAATAGATACTGAGTATTAGGTCTAAGATAGAAGAGCAGCAAGCAAGCAGAGTTAAGTGACTTGCCCAAGATCACACAGCTAGCAAATATCTGAAGTCACATTTGAATCCAGGACTTCTTGTCTCTGGGTCCAGTTTGTATACACTGAACCACCTAGCTGTCCCTCTTAGTACCTCTTTTAAGCCAGAAGAGCTGCAAGGGCTAACTAGCCAATTGGGGTTAAGTGACTTATCCAGGGTCGCACAACCAGAAAATGTCTGATACCAGATTTTAACTCAAGACCTCTTATCTCTAGACCTCGCACTCTATCCAAAGAGCCATCTAGCTTGCCTCATCTAATAAAATCTTAATAAATGTTTGTTGCCTTGCTATAACACAGGATGTCATCAGTATATATTGAATGCCAAGGCTACCTACTTCTCTGATTGACCCCTAAATTCTGGGCTTTAAGAGTTCTTGTTTGGATCAATAAGCACATGAAAAGGTGATCCAAATCTCTTGTAATCAGAGAAATGCAAATCAAAACAACTCTGAGGTATCTCCTCACACCTAGCAGACTGGCTAACATGACAGCTATGGAAAGTAATGAATGCTGGAGTGGATGTAGCAAAGTCAGGACATTAATTCATTGCTGGTGGGGTTGTGAATTGATCCAATGATTCTGGAGGGCAATTTGGAACTATGCCCAAAGGGCGCTAAAAGACTGTCTGCCCTTTGATCCAGCCACAGCACTGCTGGGTTTGTATCCCAAAGAGATAATAAGGAAAAAGACTTGCACAAGAATATTCATAGCTGTGCTCTTTGTGGTGGCAAAAAAAAATTGGAAAATGAGGCAATGCCCTTTAATTGGGGAATGGCTGAACAAATTGCAGTATCTGTTGGTGATGGAATACTATTGTGCTCAAAGGAATAATGAACTGGAGGAATTCCATGTGAACTGGAATGACCTCAAGGACTTGATGCAGAGTGAAAGGAGCAGAACCAGGAGAACATTGTACACAGAGACTGATACACTGTGGCACAATCAAATGTAATGGGCTTCTCTACTAACAACAATGCAATAATCACATGGGTCAATGGGGATATGGCTGGGGATGTAGACTAAGCGATCACTTCACCCTGGTGCGAACATGAACAATATGGAAATAGGTCTGGATCAACGACACATGTAAAAACCAGTGGAATTGCTCAATGGCTATGAGAGGGGGGTGCAGGGAGGGAGAGGGAAAGAACATGAATCATGTAACCATGGACAAATATTCTAAATAAATTAATTAAACTTTTTTTAAAAAGAGTTCTGGTTTGAGGTACTCAGACTTCTCTATCTTTAAAAAGAGAACTTTTAACTCCCTTTTTATCTTTGCTGCAAGGGGCCCAAGGAGAGTAATTAGCATAGCAATGAAGTGACTTGAGCCCTTTGCTTTCCTGACAACTTCAGGAGGAATAAATGTCATAGTTGTGGCATTTGCACAAGTGTGTTTGAGTTTCACAGTTTCACACAAGGGAACATGACTACTTTGATTTACTAAATGCCTTGTCCAAGGTACCCAGTTTAGCTAAAGGAACCTTTGTGAAGGCAGTTTAAACTTCTGCCCTCTTTGGGGTGAATTCCCCATTACAAATAGAGTTAGAACTCTGGCTGGTCTAGAACCCAGGGGAAAAGTGGTTCCTTAGTCAATTATCTTCAGGATGTGAATGTCTTGAAAGGAAGGATTGTTTTATTCTTCATGTTGGTACTTTCAATGCTGGGCAAGTACTAGGTGTTTAATAACTGCCTGGCATTTATTGGCAGCCAGGTGGTGGAGTAGATAGAATGTTGGGCCTGGAGTCATGAAGACTCATCTTCCTGAATTCAAATATGGCCTCAGATACTTACTAGTGTGACCCTGGGCAGGTCACTTAACCTGTTTGCCTCAGTTTCCTCATCTGTCAAATGAGCTAAAGAAAGAGATGGCAAATCACTCAATATCTTTGCCAAGAAAACTCCAAATGGGGTCATGAAGAGTTGGACAGGACTGAAACCAAAACAAAAATGATAAATGTCTATTGATTCATTGAATCGTCTGAAGACTTGTCATGAATGAAGATTTGGATGTATTCTGTTTGGCCCTAGAGGATAGAATTAGCATCAGTGAGGTGCAATGGAAAGAATTCTTGATTTGAAATCAGATAATCTGTAGCTTCTGCCACTTGGGGTCTGGGTGACCTAGAATAAATCACCTACCCTTTCTAGGGTTTCATTTAATAGGAATGGGAAGGGAGCTTAGAGATCATTGAGTTAAACCTCCTTGTTTTATTTATTTCTGTATTTATTTTTTAAACCTTTACTTTCAATACTGCAGATTGGTTCCAAGGCAGAAAAACAGTAAGGGCTAGGCAATGGGGGTCAAGTGACTTGCCAAGGATCATACAGCTAGGAGGTATCTAAGGTCAGATTTGAACCCAGGACCTCTCATCTCTTAGGCCTGGCTCTTGATCCACTGAACCACCTAGCTGCCCCTTTCTTTGTTTTATAAATAAGGAAACAGATCCAGGTAAGTTAAATAATTTTCTGAGGTGGCATCTGTTTAATTTTTTGTCGTTTGTTTTATTACCATATTTTAATTACTTAAAGCAAAGAGTTTCTACTCTCAGGAACTGTGTTTCTTTGCCTAATAAGATTGAAGAACCTTAATTTTCTGACATCCCCTACACCTCGATTCTTTCTACAACATCTATAGCCCTTTGGTCATCTTTTTGCCTTTGAAACATTCTTGATAATCCAGATCTTCATTTGCTACCAGTATTCCAACTGAGGCACTGCTGAGGTTATTAGCATCTGTTTTCAAACGTTGGCAGAACTCATGTTCTCTCCCTTGCCAATTGCTTGACTGGAGAACATGACCATTCCTAAACAATATGTATCTGATCACCCAAATAGAATCCGTGATGATCTGAGCTGGTTAGAGCTCCCTCAAATTTTCCTTCAAAATCCTTGTCAGCATTGAAAATTAGAATTTAATCATTGCTCCATGCTAGTTCAGACAGCCAAGAACCCACAATGGTTAGAATTATGATGAAAAAATCTCTAGCTTTGTTGATCTAGGCCATACTGAGGCAATTATGTTGGATGAGTGAGGATTAGAACCTAGGTCTTTCTGACTCATATACCATGAAGGCTGCCATATTTCCTCATCTATTAAATAAATGAAGGGGCTATACAAAGTGACCTTGAAGGTCTTTTCCAGCTTGAGGTCCAAATCATCTTCAACATGACTGCCAAAGTGAATTTTCTAAAATACAGGTATGACTATGTCATCCCTCCTACTCAAAATAAAAATGCACTGGTCCCTTATTACTTCTACATTCGAATAGAAACTCCACTGTCATTCACAGCTCTTCACAACCTATTCCTTTCCTACCTTTCCAGTTTTTTCACACATTACCCTTTTTACATGCTCTGTGGCAGAACCATACTGCTTTTTTCTCCCATGGGACACTCCATTTCCCATTGCCATGAATTTCCACTGGCTATGCCCCATGCCTGGAATGTTGTTGTTCCCTCAATTTTGCTTCTTATAATCTCTGGCTGGCTGGCTTCCTTCCTTCCTTCTTCCCTCCCTCTATTCCTTGCTTCCTGCCTGCCTTTCTTCCTTTCTCCCCCTTTAACTTCCATCTTAGAATGAATACTGTGTATTGGTTCCAAAGCAGAAGAGCAGTAAGGGCTGGGCAGTTGGGGTTAAGTGACTTGCCCAGGGTCACACAGCTTGTCAGTGCCTGGGGTCATATTTGAACCCAGGACCTCCCATCTCTCAGGCCTGAATTTCAATCCACTGAACCACCCAGCTACTACCACTCTGGTTTTCTTTAAGACTCAACTCAAGTACCATCTTTTACATGAAGTCTTTCTGGTTCTTTTTTCCAACTCCTTCCAATGCCCAGTTGCTAGTGTCCCTCTTTCTCCCTAACTGCCTTGTATTCAAGTTATATCTAGACTATATATACTTATATGTAACTATTGACTCCTCCACAAGATCATTGAAGGCAGCTACTGTTTCACTTTTGTGCCTAGAATAGAATAGGCACTTAATAAAAGCTTATTAATTTCATGGATTGATGAGCCGATAATCTCATGAGTGCATGTTCCAGGGAGGAACAAGTTTGCTCAACATAAAGAATTTTTTAAACAATCAGAGCTTTCAGATAAAGAAAAAGGGTACGTTAGGAAACTTCTGTGTCATCATTCTATAGCTTAAATAGTTGTAGGGGAAACAGCAGGGAGTGAAGCCACTTGAAATCTAGTCTTGTCTCTGCCACTTACTAGTTGTGTGACCTTGAATAAGTCACTTCTCTTTTCTGTTAGTCAAGGAGAATTTAAGTGTTTACTATGTGCCAGGGACTGTGCTAAGAACTACTGATATAAAGGCAAAAATATGGTCCTTGCCTTCAAGGAGCTTATAATCTAATAATAGAGACAACATACAAATAATTAGGTACATAAAAGACATCCAGTGTAAATGGGAGAAAATAGCCCTGAGTCTCAGTTTCCTCCTCTTTCAAAAACTGGGACAGAAAGGCTTTTACAATCCTTTTCAGCTCTCACATTTTATGTTCTAATTTCCCCTCCCAGTTCTAACTATTGCTTTTAGCTTCCTCTAAATTCTGCCATTCTCTTCTGAAGCTCCTTTCAGATTCTCTTTAGTCCAGTGTCTGGAGGTAGGAAAATGTGGTCCATCTTATCTAGACCTTAGGAACAATATCTGTTTCATCATTTTTCTGATGTGTCTGACCCAGTGTGACCCCTTTTGGGGTTTTCTTGGCAAAGATACTAGACTGGTTTGCCATTTCCTTTGAGTTCATTTTACAAATGAAGAAACGGAGACAACGATAAATGACTTGCCCAGGGTCACATAGTTAGTAAGTATCTGAGGCAAGATTTGAACTCAGGAAGATGGATCTTCATTACTCAAAGCTAGGAATGCTATATACCACACCACCTAGTTGACTCACGTAAAGGGTGGTAACATGAAATAAGTCTGTAAAGACAGATTAGAGCCAGATGATTTGGCTGAGGAGTTTGTCTTTTCCAAGGGACAACAGGAGAGCATTGAAGATTTTGGAGCAGGGGAGGGTCATGAACTTTAGGAAGATTATTTTGGAAGCTGGATAGAAATTGGATTAGAGAAGGAAGAGATTAAAAGCAAGGAACCCAATTAGAGGCTATGGCAATAGTCCAAGGAATAGATAGATAGATAGATAGATAGATAGATAGATAGATAGATAGATAGATAGATAGATAGATAGATAGATAGATAGATAGATGGATGGATGGATGGATGGATGGATGGATGGATGGATGGATGGATGGATGGATGGATGGATGGATGGATAGATAGATAGATAGATAGATAGATAGATAGATAGATAGATAGATGACATATAAACAGACAGACAGATAGATAGACAGACAGATATAGATAGATAGATAGATAGATAGATAGATAGATAGATAGATAGATAGACAGACAGACAGACATATAAACAGACACAGACAGACAGAAAGACAGATAGCTAGATGACATATAAACAGACAGACAGATAGATGGATAGATAGATAGATAGATAGATAGATAGATAGATAGATAGATAGATAGATAGATAGATGAAGGTCTGAACTGGGATAGGGAGTGAATAAGTAGAGAAAAGGGAATGGATACATGAGATGTTGAGAAAGTCTATATACCAATATTGGGCAACTGATTGGGTATGGGAGTGAGGAGAACTCCAATGTTGTGAACTTGGGGACCTGAAAGGATTGATCAATAATTCAATCAATAAGCATTTATTGGGGGCAGCTAGGTGGCTCAGTGAATAGAGAGGTAGGCCTGGACATGATCAGTTCAAATCTAGCCTCAGACACTTCCTAGCTGTGTGACCTTGGGCAAGTCACTTAACTCCAATTGCCTAGCTCTTAATACTTTTTTCTTTGGAACTGATACTTAATATTGATTCTAATACAGAAGGTAAGGGTTTTTTTTTAATAAGCATACTGGGCATAGTACTAGGCATTGGCTGGTGGAAGAAGAATGGGTAGAAATCAAAGCATAGAATATTTCCATTTCAAACTCTTCCTGATTTGTGGTTAGAGAGGAAATAAAAAGTCCCTCCTCACAAGGAGTTTACAGGCCAAAAGAAGTGACAACATGCATGCAATATCTTTATGATAAGAAAGGCAAATGGAGGAACCAGAAAAGATCTCATGTAGAAGGTGGCACTTCACTTGATTTCTGAAGGAAACAAGAAATTCCAAGGGACAGAGATGAGGAGGGATTGCTTTCGGGCATTGAAGAAAGCAGCCAGCAGAAAGACACGGGGATGAGAGATGAAGTGTCTGTAAGCAAAACAGGCTCCTTCCTCAATTCAACAAACATATTTATATTTTCTTATAAAAGATGGCCCTCTGAGAATAGGGTAGGAGAAGGATACAGGGGGAAATCTAGGTGATAAAAAAGCAAAAAATCTCCTTCCATCCTCCCTGCATTTCTCCTTTCCTTTCTTCTTTCTCCTTCCTTCCTCTCTTTCTTCCTCCCTCTCATCTTTCCCTTCTTTCCCCCCTCTCTCCTTTCCTTCTCCTTCCTCCCTTCTTGTTTTGCTTGACTATATAAATTTATAATGGTTTTTTTTGTTTTTCTTGCCTTCCTAATGGGTAGGAGAGAAAGAGGTGGGAGGGAGAGAATGTGAAACTAAAACAAGATAAAATTGAATTTAAACAACAAAACCCAAAACAGAATATTGCCTTTAACAAGAGATGCTTGTCACATGCTGATTAGTTTTGCAGAACTTTCTTCCTCTTTTATAAGAAAGTCCCTATTAAAGAAGAGGATTCCCTAGGAGTTGTAGGGGGGATACAGTGGGGAAGGGTCTGGCCAGGGCTGTAGATTGGAATCCAGATGTCAGGGTTGCTGCCAGGGGATGTCTGCTTTGGACAGGGCTCAGACTAACTCACCTCTGAGATCCCCTCCAGTTCTCTGCTTCTGCCCACCAAATCTATGGATCCCATGAACCCACATAACCTTCAGCCAACAGATGCTCACCTGCTTCATGAAGAATGCAGAAAATTCCCTCACCAGCCATAAGTTATGAAGGGTTTGAAATGGAAATCTGTGCCTTGATTCCAACCCACTCTTCTACCCACCAGCAGCCCTGATGATTCTTTCATTGCTTGCCAATTCAGGAAGCTATAAGCCAACCTAGGAACCTGCTCCTTTCATTAAAAAAAAAATCTAAAACCAGAAAGATACAATTAACATGCGTATTGTCCTGGGGACAGCTCATTAGCCTCATCACAGGCAGTAAGTGTTGATACTTAAAACCTGGGTTTGAGATCATTAACTGAGTATTCTTGTTCTGGGCCACTTGCTATCTATTAACTCAGTCCAGAAAAATCAAGATAAACATAGGATCGGGGCCGCTGGGCAGCACAGTGGAAAGAATGCCAGACTTGGAGTCAGGAAGACCTGTGTTCAAATGTGGCCTGAGATACTTCTTAAGCTCTGTGACCCTGGGCAAGTCATTTAACCCCTATTGCCTAGTCCTTACAGCTCTTCTGCCTTGGAATTGATACTAAGCATGGGTTCTAAGACAGAAGAGTTCAGAGTTTGGGGGAAAAAAGAAATTGATACTAAGACAGAAGGTAAGGGAAAGAGATGGAGAGGGACATGGAGAGAAAGGAAGAGGAAGAGAAATAGAGACAGAGACAGAGACAGGGAGAAAGAAAGGGAAACAGAGACAGAGACAGAGATAAACAGAGAGAGAAAGGAATACAGGATCTTGGATCTAGATCTGAAAGGAATCTCAGAGGCTCTTTAGTCTAACTCTACCATCTGACAGAGAAGAAAAGAGTTCCAGGGCAGTGAAGTGATTTGCTTAAGACCATACAGCTAGTAAATGTTAGAGGAGGGGTTTGAACCCTCTACAGCTAGTGGTCCTTGTGATATCATGATATCACTCTTGGGACCAGACTAGTTTGGGTATTGTTTTTCCAATGAGGAAAAGCCCTTTGAGGAGCAACTGATAAGAAATGAGTAAGAAGAGTAAAGCTCTTAAAATCATAAATTTTCTTTTATTTGGACCAGATCTTGGTGTAAGGAACTCCCAGGGGAGTAAATTCCCTTTACCAATGCTGGTCAGGACTTTAGGACCCTGAGAAATTAAGTAGCTGACTCAGGATCATACAGATAGTATTATACGTCTGATGCAACTAGAACCCATGTCTTCTTAACCCAAAGGCTAATTTTCTATCAGCCCCTCAGACAGAAAATAAAGGTCCATTTTTAAACCCCAATATTATTCCTGTATTGCAATGTGTCTCTGAATCATGGAGCCCGATAAAGTCCAGAGAATGAAAACTAAGCTCTCAGAAGACAAAGGAAAGATTCATGATGGGCATGAACAAGAATCAACCCATGACAAAGAAGGAATGGGATCAGAGATTTATAGCTAAAGGAGTCTTTGGAGTCATCCATCTCATTTTACATTTGATGAATCAGAAGGTCATAGAGAAGTCAATGACCAAAGTCCCACAGGGAGCGAGTGATTTCCAATGTATGTGCTGCCTCTTATACACAATGTCTCCTTGGATAGATGTAAGCTCCTTGGGGGGAGGGCATGATTTATTTTCTATGTCCCCAGAGGAGAAAGTAGGTGAAGGAATATGGGGATGGGAAAAAGATGGGGCAGATGAGGAATGACTAAGGGACTCTACCTGGACATGCTCTAGCAGGACAATGACAAGTAAATTCCAACAAGGTCACTGCTATTGGGTGGACACTGCCTTGTGTGGGGTGGGTGGGTGGGTATTTGAGGAAGGTGTTATAAGAGGTCAAGACTGAGATGCACAGGATGGCAGAGTATAAGAGATAAAATCATAGATTAGATCCAGAAGTGACCTTGGATATTTTTCAGTCCAATCCCCTTCTTTTACAAAGGAAGAAACAAATCTGGGCAGATTAAATTACTTCCTCTGATTCCTACTGGTGGTTTCAGAATTGGGTTCTGAATCTAGCACGTTACAATCAGCATTGCTGGTGGGGAAAAGCCCATTTGGAGAAAACAAATCACAAGGCCATTTCCTTCTCTAGCACGTTTGACAGATGAGAAAACTGAGTTAAGTGACTTGCCCAGGGTCACAAAACTGGTTTGTCATTTCCTTCTCCAGCTCATTTTACACATGAGGAAACTGAGGCAAACCGGGTTAAGTGACTTGTTCAAGAAAGTCACACAGCTAGGAAGTGTCTGAGGCTAGAAAAGCCTTCCTGACTTCCTCCAGGGCTCACATTCCCTCTAATTTTCTATCTCCAACTCTTTGATAAGAAGAAAATTCCACCCATCTTTTCCTCTGAATAAATACCAATTTGTTCGAGAAAAACTTAAAAGGAAATGTTGAATGTCCAAAGCCAAGGGAGAGCTTGTCTCCATGGTAGAATGAATGAAAAGCCTCCTATTCCCCAGCATTCTGAGTGTTTCTCATTTCAGGTCAATAACATTTAGCCAACCAAAATTCTCTTGTAAATGAAATGAACTTGATAATTATTTTTCAAGCAATCAACTTTCCCCAGTGAAGGATATGAAGCAGCTGGCACCCCGCTAATAGCTTTATTTAATCAGCTTCCACTTCTCATTTTCAGGCCTGGATTCTGGTGTCCAGATTAGGGGGATGTCCCAAGATGATGGCGGTGATACAGAGAGAAGGTGCCCAACCTGGAGATGGGATTTACGAAATCACAGAACAGTGAGGCTGGGAGCAATTTCAGGACATGCAGTGTTAGAGTGAGGAGGCATCTCGGTACCAAGAATGTCGCAATGGGAAGGAGCTATAGTACATTAGCCCATTGCTTTCGTTTGATCTAAGAGGCAACTGAGGCCCACAGAAAGGAATCCACTTAAACATAGTCACCCAGAAAGAGAGAGGAAACCTAGGGCTAGAACCCAGATTTCCTGGATTCTTTTCTGTATATCATTTGAGTTACAAAAGGTGGTTCCTTCATCTAGAAAATTAAAGAGGTGGATTAAATGACCTTTAAAGAGTTCTTTCAGGTCTTATACAGAGCAGCAGCTAGATGACCCAGTAATAGAGAGCCAAACCTGGAGTCAGAAAGAACTGAGTTCAAATCTAGCCTCAGCCATTACTAGCTGTGTGACCCTGGGCAAGTCATTTAATCCTACTTGCCTCAGTTTCCTCAACTATAAAATGGGAATAGCAGCACCTACTTCTCAGGATTGTTGTGAGGATCAAATGGTATAATAATTATCAAGCACTTAGCAAAGTGCTGGGCACACAGTAAGTCCTATACAAATGCTGGCTATTATTATATACACGTTGGGGGTCAGATAGGAAAACTGAGGCTATCTTCAAGATGCTCTGAACCGGGATCATGGTCTTCCAGCATTGGGTTTGGTTTGTCTGTCTAATCTCTCCAGCCCACTTATATGACAAGCTCAGTTAATTGAATGGTCTGAATGCTGTGCACACCAAAGCCATCTATCTATACATTTACACACCCAATTAAGTTAATGATTAGTAATCATCCTTTGACATGACAGCAGCACATAAATTCATCAGGTTTGTTTAGCACTGAAGGGAGACTGCTCATTACCCACCTGGGTCAGGAGGGCAGCTTGTGTACACACACACACTGTCCCATTCCATCCCCTGCCCAGGATGACATTGTGGGCTCTAGCAATGACACTTCTTTCACCATAATAAAGGGGGGGGAGAAGAAAGGAGGGGAGAGAGACAGACAAAGAGGCAGAGAAGAGAGAGTAGGGGAGAAAGAAAAGAAAAGAGAATAGAAGGAAAGAGGAGAGAGAGGAGAGAAGGGGGGAGAGAGAAGAAGAGAAGAAAGTAGGAGAGAAAGAAAAGAGAGAAGAGAGAAAAAAAGAGAGAAGAGAAAAGGAGAGAGTGAAGAAGAGGAGAGGAGAGAGAGTAGGAGAGAAAGAAAAGAGAGAGAAGAGAAGGAAAAAGAAGAGAAGAGAAGGGGAGAGTGAAGAAGAGAAGAAAAAGAGAGAAGAGGAGAAGAAAAAGAGAGGAGCAGAGAAGAGAGGAGAGGAGGGAAGGGGAAAGAAAAGAGAGAGAGGAGGAAAGAATAAAGAGAAGAAAAGGAGAGAAGAAAAATCAGAGAGAGGGAGAGGGAGGGAGCTCAGAAGAAAGAGAATGAAAAGAAGAGACAGAAGGAAAATCAGAGAAAAGGAGAGTGGGAGACAGGTGAGGGGAAGAAAGAGAGAATGCTAAACTTGAAATCAGGGAGACATGGCTTCAAACCCTACCTTAGAAAGTTATTAGCTATGTGACCCTGGGCAGGTCAAATGACCGCTGAGCTTTGGTTTCCTCATTTGAAAATTGGAGATTATAACAGTAATGACCTCTTAGGATCAGATGAAATAATACATATGAACTGGTTGACAAATTTTAAAGAACCAGGAAATGTCAAATACACACTATGAGTGCAGTGTGGACTCTCGGTTGGTTTAGATTTTACATTCTTCTATTATAATCTGATGGGGAGGGAGTAGATATTGGGAGGCGATGAGGTATTTTTTTAATGAATGACATCAATCAAACCTTTAAAAAAGTAAAATAAAATGTGCTTATACATAAAATATGAAGAGTTCTGAGGAGGATGTTATTTATGGCATGAAGGAGAACACTGAGTCAAAACCCCCTGAACGTGCAAGGGGAAAATAGTTTCATGCCTTGTCTGATGAATCACCAAAGAAAAGAATCGGAGTTCCTGGGTTTCCCTTAAGACAGAACCATTGCATGGAGGGAGGTGATATTAAATTTGGATTCTGAGGGTGTGATGATTCATTCAAAGGTTAGGTGCTTTCTCACTTATTTGCTGTCTCTTTCTCTGTCTCTCTCAGTTTCTTAAACTCTGTTTCTCTTATTCTCCCTCTCCCTTTCTTTCAATCTCTCATACATACACCCAACATATAAAGAACCCCTCACAGCCCTTGCTATTCTCCTTGTAATGCTCCTCCTGTTACTTCTACTTTTATTGGAGAGTCGGGGGTCATCACTGATGAATTTAATAAACTGACTATTTTTCTGGCATCCACGCTTCCCAAGGCAGGAGAAAAACCTCCTTTGAATAGAACCTGAAATTTACAACCTCCAGTGTCACACTGATCTGAGGAAATAATTCTGAAAAGACCATCTTTCTGTGTCATAAACCCAGGTGTCTGGGGTCACTGGTGATGAATTCCAAAGTCATTAATTGTTGCTGTTTCTCATTACTGTCATCCACCTCCCCTCTGTCTTGTCTCAGCCTTCTATCCCAGCCTGATTCCTCTCTATGCAACTGCTACTGTCCTAGGTATCAAAGGGATGCCCCTCAGACAAGGATGGGAAACTGAGGAAATCTAGAATCAATCAACCAACATACATTTACTAACATCTACTTAGGTTCCAGGTACCATACTAAGCACCAATGATATAGTAACAAAAACCAGAATCCTTTGTTCAAGAAACTTATATTCCATTAACTCTTGAAACTTCCTATTCTGACCCCTCCCAGCTCTTAGCATTCCCTCTTCTAAGGCCCTTCCATCTCTGTCATTCCTTGTTCTAAGTCCCCTCCCAGCTCTGACATTCTCTCTTCTTTCTTTTTTTTAATCCTTACCTTCTGTCTTATAATCAATACTGTGTATTAGTTCCAAGGCAGAAGAGTGGTAAGGGCTAGGCAATGGGGGTTAAGTGACTTGCCCAGGGTCACATAGCTAGGAAGTGTCTAAACCAGGATTTGAACCTCCTCCAGGCCTGGCTATCAATTTACTGAGCCACCTTGCTGCCCCCTGACATTCTTCTAAAGGCCCTTCAGTTCTAATACTCTATGTTTTAGCCCTTTCCAGTTCTGACATTCTATATTCCAAGCCTCTCCAAATTCTAATCTTCTCTGTTCTAAAGTCTATCCTAGCTCTAGCATCCTCACTTCTAAGAGAACCCTGGGAACAGACTCAGGAGACCTAGGATTAAATCCTGGCTCTTCCCTTTACTAGTCCAATGACCTTGGACTAGTCACTTAACCATTTTGTTTCTCAGTGTAATTGTCTGTGAGATGAGAAAAATCATTCTTTCTCTGTCTCATGGGGCTGTAGGGAGGACCAAAATGAGGTCATAGATGTCAAGTGTTCTATCAGATCTAAAGCACTAAATTTTAGAAAAATGTTGAGTGAGCCAACAAGGGTTCATGAGAAATTTAATGTCAGACTAACATCATAGCCACTTGTGAAAGAGTTATCAGACTGGTAAATTTGGGAGTCTATTCTAGGTAGGAAAGGACTCCAGAGGACATATAGGACAATCTCTCCCCCATTGTACAGATGAGGAAACTGAGGCCCAGAGAGACTAAATGCATTGCTCAAGGTTACACAAGTGGTAAACAGCAAAGACTTCAGGAAGACTTCTAGCACTATTTCTCATTAGTTCACTACTAAAGAAGGAATGACATAGGCTGAATTATAGTAGAGATGGGTCAATTGAGAAACACTAGAATCCCCAAATGGTGATTAATGGATTGATACTGACCTAGAAGGTGGTCTCTAGTAGAGGGCCACCAGGATCTTCTTTGGTTCTCTTCTATTCAACAGTTTTACCAATCAATCAGATCATGGATTCATAAGATCTAATTACATAGGGATATGTTTGGGTTCAAGAAACCAACTTTACAGGAAGCAAGATGCTTCCATTCAAGCTAGAAGAGGGATGGTTGGGTAATAGTTTGTCTAAAAGTGATCTGACACATTCAGTGAACTGAAAGCTCAGTTAGAGTTAACAGGATGATAGAACCATAAAAAAGGTGAATGCAATCTTGGGTTGCATAGGACCAACATAAGTAAGCAGCAGACCTGGGTTTGAATTCAAGTCTTGTTAGTCCGAGGCTCTTTCTCCTCCACATATTGAGAAAGAAGGTCTTGGATCTTTTTTTTGGATTTCATAGGAATGGAGATGGAAGAGTCCTTAAAGGTCATGTCTAACTTCCTTATGTTTTCAAACCCTCACCTTCCATGTTAGAATCAATACTGTGTATTGGTTCCAAGGCGGAAGAACAGTAAGGGCTAGGCAATGGGGGTTCAGTGACTTGCCCAGGGTCACATAGCTAGGAAGTGTCTGAGGCCAGATATGGACCCAGGATCTCCTATATCTAAGCCTTACTCTCAATCCACTGAGCCACCCAACTCCCCCCTAAATTCCTCATTTTACAGATTAGACAACAGAAGCACAGAGAAATTAAATGATATGCCCAGGGTCCTAGTTTAGGAAATGTCTGAGGCAGGATTTGAACTCAGGTCTTCTTGATTTTAGGTCCAGCGTTGTATCTACTATGCCACCTATACCTACTGTAAGAGAAGCATAGTGCCATTAATTTATTCATACATGTAATAAACATTCATTAAGTACCTAGTATATACCACATATTCATTTGACTTCTGAGAAAGACTGTGATGTCCACTGGCTACTACAGAATGATCTCATTGGCATTCAGTCTTCCATAGCCTATGCCCAACCTACCTTTCCCATCTTCCTTCATTTCCTTCCCTTCTATGTAATCTATCACCTAGCTACACTGACTTCCTCACGTTAGGCAAACTCAACACACACAAATTCAGGTATAGGCAATTGGCAATCAAAAAAAGGTAGAAAAAGACATAAAGTAAAATATTTCAATTACACACTAAATCCAGGACATTTCCCTAAGCTACATAGAGTCTCACAAAAGTAGTTCACCCAGTCATTCTCATTTTGAGAAGCATTAGGGGGAGTTGTTACCCTGTTTTGTGCCAAACATTAGCTCCTGCATCAGATTTCCTCTGGTCACATCCATATCACAATGGTGCTTCTCTTTGTTTCATTAATGCTATTTAGTTATGAATAATGGCCCCAAAGTATAAGAGTAGTGATTCTGGGAGCTCTGATAAGCCTAAGAAATGTTGTAGAGTGCAAAATAGGACCATCACATAAGAAATACTTATTAAATAAATTAATTAAATTAAATAATAAATAACTTATTGAATAAATAAATTAAATATTAAATAACTTATTAAGTATTAAACAACAGCAATTTTTTGCTTATGTAAAGGGTCTTGGAATGTATTGGTCAAGGAAAATGATGTCCTACTCTACTTTCATCCCACATGAGATTCTAGCCCCCAGCACAGACTCTCCCATGCTTGGAATGCTCTTCCCCTTCTCCTTCACTGCCTAGCTCCCCAGGACTAAGCTCAAATCTCCCTCTCTGCAACAGGTCTTTCCAGTTCTTCCTCCCTCTAGTGCCTTTCCTCTGAGATGACCTTCCTTTTATACTGGCTCCATATTGGATGCACCTAGTTATTAGCATATTGTCTGAACCATTAGACTGTAAATTCCTTGCAGGCAGGACCCTCTTTTTGGCTTTTCTTCATATCCTCAGAGCTTAGCACAATGCCTGGTATATAGTCAGTGCTTAATAAATGCCCATTGATGGACAGAACCAAAATCCTCCTGCCTTCAACGACCTGACATTCTTCTGGGACTAAAAAGTCAATATTCCTATTATCATCTGCCCTGTTCAGATCACGTGTGGCATCCTAGGGATCAGCTCTGGGGCCCTTCGTTTTAGGAAGAACAGTGATAAACTGGAGAGCACTCACAGGGGGCCAAGCAGGAGAGTGAAATGCCACACCATCAGTTAAAGTGACTTAGCCAAGGTCACCCAGCTCATTAGTAGTAGCCCTTGGATGTCCTCATCACTAATCCAGAGCCCTTTCTGTATCCATGAGCCTTTCATTAGGAGGTCCCTATCATTCAACTGAGTCAAGGTCCAAGCAAAATCCTTTTTCCTCTGCTCAAGTCCTCTCCCACTTTGCATCAAAAATATGGAAGATGAAGCCGAGGTTCCAATCTTCAAGTGTCTCCCTGCCTCTCTACCTGGTCACTAAGGTTAATAACTTAATTTTGTTGACTTTTTCACCATCTGTCACTGGGTTATTTCTGAGAACCCACGTGCATGGAGGGAGCTGACCCTGAACGGAAGAAGCCGTCTGGTCTCCCCGTCCCTTTGTGAAAAGGATGCACAATTACTTTCATTATAGTCATTTGACAAGGTGGGTCCCCAGTGGGAGGGCAAAGGGAGGAGAAGAAGGAGGAGAAATGAATGCTCCCTTTCAAAGCACGACTCAGAAGCCACCTTCTGCATCAGGCTTTTTTGTTTTTTAAACCTTTACCTTCCATTTTAGAATCAATAAATATCTATTCCAAGGCAGAAGACTGGTAAGGACTAGGCAACTGGGGTTAAGTGACTTGACCAGGGTCATGTACCTATTAAGTATCCAAGGTCATATTTGAACCCAGGTCTGGCACTTTATCCACTGAGCCACCTAGCTGCCCCCCATCCCCCATAGAAGGCTCTTAATAAATGCTTACTGACTGACTGATTGATTGATTGATCTTATTTACCATCATGGATTCAGAGCTGGGAGAGATCTGTGAGACTGAGCCCCACTTCCTCATTTCCCAGTTGAGGAAACTAAGGCCCCTGGAGTAAATAACTAGTCCAAGGTGATCTGCTTAGTAAGTAGGAGAGGCAGGATTTGAACCCAGGTCCTGTGACTCCAAGTTGGACACTTTTTCCACTCCAGTCTTCCTGATGCCTTTGGATGCCTATTATTTCCCCTGCACAGAATAGAAGCCTCTGGAGGGCAGGCACAGCTTTTGTTTTGTCTTGGTATCTCCATTACGTAGCACAGTTCCTGGCATATAGCCTTTGGTAAATGCTTCCTTTTATTGAAGGGTTGAAGGCTTAGCCTTGTTCTGCTTGGTCCCAGAGGAACCGTGGGTAGGACTTATAAAGAATGAAAGTTGCTAACTTCCTTGAATTTCACTCCTCTATTTATTCTATACCTATATGTTTCCTGTCTGCCCTGATGGAATGCCAGCTTCTTATGAATAGGAGTTCTTTCTCTTTTGCCTTCAGGTGGGACTAGTCAGAGACTTCCAACTCTGAGACTCTCCATGATCCTGTGATTTTCTTTGTGAATGGAGCGAATGTAGGAAAGAAAGGAAAGCTGTTCTTTGAGGCAAATCACCTAGTGCCATCCTTACCCTATCAGAGACAGGGAAGAAAAGCCTCAGCCACCCTGGGGCTGGGAATGAGCCCAGAACAAACATGTGGCCCCAGGTGAGCACTCCAGAACCTGATGCCCAGAACGTTGCGCTCAAACCAGCTTCTTGCCCACAGCTCGAAGTGCGACCATTTTTCAAACCCCTGACCAAAATTCTAAAGCCAACTTGAGTAGGGCAGAAGCCAGCTCAGGCAGGCACTTGGGGGTTTTCCTGAAGGCAGCAAGGATGCCTTCCTTCCCCCAGGCTGCAGAAGAGCCTGAAGAAACCACAAGCTGGCAAGGGAGAGGAGCAGCTTCTCCCCTGAGATGGGGCAAAGAGCCCCCAAGTCTCTGCCCAGCTCTGCATGATACCAGAAGACTTGGAAAAGGGTCAGAACAGGAGGCTGTTTAGCAATTCCCTGAAGCAAGAAATCTGGGGGCAGGAGGGTGGGGAGTATCTTATTTCAGACTTGTGGAATTATCTGAGACAGCCTGTAAGACATAGAGAATCAGAAGATGTCAAAGCTGGGAAAAGCCTTAGAACAGGGGATGTCCAAGCTGGGAAGGATCTTAGAACAGAGAATGCCAACTGGGAAGGGCATCAGAACAAAACATTTTAGAACTGGGAGAAGCCTGAGAGTGCCAGGGCTGGGACAGGCTTTAGAACATAAAATTTAGAACTGGGATTGATCTCAGCAAATCAACTTGGCAGGCTCTTTATAACTTGACTCCTTCCTGCTTTTCCAACCTTCCCTTCCACCTCCCATTCAGTGTTACCTCCTTTCCTTGCATGATACAGTTGGTCCCCCAACTCTGGGCATTTTCTCTGCTATTCTCCATGCCTGGAATGTTCTCCCTCCTCATCCTCATCTCCAGGCTTCCTTCAAGACTCAACTAAAATCCCACCTTCTGCAGAAAGCCTTGACATTATCTAGAATTTATCCTTTATCTGCATTATTGCCATCTAGTTGTTTGCATAGAATCTTCCCACTTAAACTTCAATAATACCAATGGCAGGACTTGATTTTGCTTTTCTTTGTTTATGTCCAGTATCTAGTACAGTGCCTGGCACATAGTAGGTGCTTCCTAAATCCTTCTTGATTTGTTATTGACCCAGGGAAACTCCTAAATACAAGCCTTCTGCAGAATTTTATTCTATCCCAAAGCCTCAGGTTTCCATACTACATGGAGCAGACACTCTGGGCCAGAACCTCCTCAGGGCTTGTCTTCGCAAGCCTTACCCAATGCGCTCCTGCTCCATCTCCTCCATTTTCTCAGCTCGGGCGATCACTCTGTTGATAATCTCCTTTTCCTCATCAGTCAGCTCTTCATTCTTTCTTGATCCTGCAGGCTGGTCACGGTGGACAGACCAACCTGTTGGGAGCCTGAAATGCAAATGCAAAAACTCTATAATGGTGCATAGGAAAATTGAACAGATAGAGACAAACCCTTGTAGGGAAGGTGCTAGAAACCTCCAAGTGAAATTATTTTGGGCACATTTTGGTGAACCTATGGCACGTGTGTTGGAGAGGGCTGCTCCCTTCCTCCTCTCCACCATGCCTGAGGAAATTTCTCACTTCACCCACCCCTCTGCCCAGCAGCCCAATAGGAGCACTTCCTCCCTCCTCTGTCTAGGGAAAGGGGGAAGCTCGCATGTGGTGTTAGGGTGTAGTTTGGGCACTCTGTCTCTAAAAGATTCACCACCTTTTGGTTTTGGAAAAATAAATAGCCAGAATATGTAGCTGAGCCTTCATTTCCTTGTCTATAAAATGGGAATAATAATGCTTTCAGTACCTCTCATAAAGAGTAATTACAAGATGCAAATGAGATTTTACATTTATTCACTCATTCATTTATCTATCCGTGCATTAATTCATTTCATTCAGCTTACTTATTTATATAGCTTTAAAAAAATTTTAGACCCTTACGTTCTGTCTTAGAATCAATACTAAATATTGATTCCAAGACAGAAGAGTGATAATGGGGATAATCCTGCTATGCCTCTCTCAATGTGAGTTCTGGGGCCAGTCACATCCATTTTCAGATTCTTGGGTTCCTCTCCTGTAAAATGGTCACAGTAATCCCTGTCCTATCTACCTCATAAGATCATGAAGAGGTTGAAAAGAGATAATGGATTTTGAAATGCTTTTTAAAAAAAGTTGGAAAAACTCAATGCTCTGGCAAGCTATACGGAGGATGATTAATAAAGTATTTCACGCTATGGTTCACTGACTAAACTGAGAGTTTCATTATCTCAGGGAGGGGTATGGGGTTGAGCCCAGTCATTGTTAGACCACTAGAGAGCTTTGCCTCCATTAAAGAAGGAAAAATTAAGCCCAATCAGTAAATAGCGCTCCAGTTCCATTAGCTGTCAGCATCTATTATTTCTGCTCCTCCAAATTGTGTCAGCAGGCATGAAATTGCCTTTTGACACTTGAGCTTGGAAAGTGAAAGCCATGTCTACCCTCCCTCTTACTCTTCCTCTGTCCCTCCCAGCTTCACTCACACATTCTCTCCCACTCCTCCCTGGTGTCCAGGAGTTTGGACACTGGAAGAAAACATAAGCTGGTGTCCTGGGTAGATAAAGCCAGACCAGGAACCAAGGAAATCTAGATCTGAAATTCTTAACCTTTGTGATCCACTGGTCTCCTTTGAAGGTCTAGAGAAACCTATGAACCCTACTCATCATAATGCCTTTTAATTCATAAGATTACAAAGGAAATTAGTCATGTTGAAGATGTAATTCTTTCCCATCTGAGATCACAGAACTCCTGAAATCTACACATGGATTGCTCTGAGGTCAATGGATCTCTGTCCTGGATGGATCACAAGACTCTAGAATCAGAGATCTATAAAGGACCTCATCCAATCCATCCCTCCCCCATTTTTCAGATGAGGAAAATGAAGGACAGAGGAGTTCAGTGACTTGCTCAGAGTCACACAGCTAGCAAGTCTCTGAGGGAGTTTCCTCAGTGGGAATTCTTTTCACCAATTAAAACATTGGTCTAGATGTTCATCCTCAATCCCTACCCTCAAACAACAAAAAGGTAAAAGTCCAAATGTGGTAAAGATGGAATGAAGAAATGTTGGAAAGCCTATGGTCCCTCTGTGTGACAAGGAACCTTAGAGACCTTTGCACTACTCTTTCTAGGACCTGTTTCCCATCACTTTAATAATTACTCTTCATCTCTTGCCTTTCTCCAAGGCTCCTATGTTTTTTTTTTTCTCCTATGTTTGTCCATAGCCTTTGTAAACCTCCATGGCTAACATTGGACATATTCAGGGTCCAACCAACATGGAATAAATCATAAGAATTTCTGTCATCATTTCCCCTAAAATTCACACTTACTCCTGGTCCCCTGGCTATTCAGAATGACCCAGACCTTAGACAGTCTAGTTTATTCCCTCCATATTGCTTCACAAGCATTCAAATGGGTACATGACCCACAGAGTTCTCTAGCTTCCCAGATCTAACCCTATGAGCTTTGAATTACTAAGCAAACAGGAGGTTCCACAGAACATGCACACACATATCCCTTCTGATAATTTTCCTCCCTAGCAGATGGGCAGAACCCACCTCAAGGGCATCATGCATTTCTCTAAACCTAATTCCCTGGTCACAGAAGACGTAGCAGACAAACAGCAAAGCCTGTGTTTCAAAACATCTCCAATCTGCCTCTGCGGAACTCACTGCCTCCTGTTGATTTCTCTGTTCTCATTCCAAGAGTAAACAGCAAAAACATGAGATCAGCTTTGCCAACTGAATGCTCTTCACCTACCGGAGATTCAGATTATTGGGGGAGGCGGATAGCGGTGGAGAAGCGGTCCATGTGGACAGGAACAGTCTTTGATTCTCAGTAACAATCACACGTGGAATAATAATGGCAACCTAAGATTCGATTCACACAGTGGCATGTTATATCTATGGTTAACAAAGTGTTTTATAGACATTACTGCCACCATCTCACACCAATTCGATAAGATAGATAAGGCAAAAAGGATCTCTGGGTAGGGCACAGCAGCATTGTGGAGAGAATGCTGAATTAGGCTCAGAAAGATGAAATTGGTTGAAATTTTGCTCACAAAAAATAAAAACAATAAATAAAATCCATCCATACACCAAGGGAAACACTTAAATATGAAACAAGAAGTGGGTGGGAGGTTGGGTCTAGGAAGGAAAGGAATTAGGTTTTTGAATGTTATAGAGAGGGAAAAAATGTTCAGGTCATAAGCTTGCACTGAATTTGGCCCTATCCTTTGAACACAGTGCACAAAAATAAGATCTCTCGATTCTTTTTATGTTTTTGGCCTAATGAAGTTCTCAGTGTTGGGTTAAATTAAGCTACAGACACATTTCATGATAATCACCAGTATTTAGCATCATCAGTTCCTTTAAATATGCAACAATATCTCCGCCAGAAGTCAAAGACTGGTTTCCTGAAAGTTTCTCAGGTCCTTACAAGTCATGTGGTCAATTAACTTAAGTCATGTGGTCAATTAACTTCTCTAGGCTTTGGTTTTTTCATCTGTAAAATGGGAAAATAGCTGTAGTTACTTAGCTCAAATGAGACAAGTTTTAAGGGGCCATACTTTTATAATTAACTTGGAGTGACAGGAAGATTTGTAAGAATTATTTGTGTTTTTAAAGGAGGAAAATTAAAGGGATGTTGCTAGACTTCACAAATCCTAAAATCAGAATGGTAACTAGGGCAGGGTAACTGGGACTTTGTGTCAGGGCACCTAAATTTAGAGAATGCTTAAAGCATTTGAAATCCTTCAGCAGCAAAGACACAACTAAGGTAGGACTGAGTTAGTAAGCATAACTAGTCAAAATAAGTAGCTACCAAATGACTACTTTTTCCTAATTTCTCCTAGCAGCTCTAAGTGAGTTCTTCCCTCACTTACCCACTACACTGTCCTCTCTGGTAAGTAGAGTTTTATAGTCTTTCCTGTATAACTAGATTTGTATTTTTTTAAAAAGTTGACCTGGGGGCACATTTTATGCTGCATCAAAGACTTGGATAAGGGAAGCTAGGTGGCTCAGTGGATAGAGAACCAGGTTTGGAGTCAGGAGGTTTGGGGTTCAAATTTGATCTCAGATACTTCCTAGCTGTGTTACCCTGGGCAAGTCACTTAACCCAGTTTGCTTAGTTTTTACCACACCTCTGCTATGGAAACAATACTTAGCATTGATTCTGAAATAGAAGATAAGGTCGGGTTTTTTAAGCAAAGTAATTGGGAACTATTAAAAAATAAATTAAAATACAATAAAACATAGATAAAATTACATTTTGAAACTAAATCAATATGTGACCAGTTTCTGTTTGTCTAATACCACTGATCTAGTTAAACCACTTCCCATATTTTATAGTTGAGGCAATTGAGGCTCCAAGGAGCTAAGTGATCTGCCCATAGTCATACAAGCTGGAAGATAATGAAAGGCAATCTTTGTATGTAGGTATTCCTGAATATGGGCAACTAGATGGTACAGTTAATATCTAGGTAGAGTTCAAATATAGTTTCTGACACTTCCTAGCTAAGTGATCCTGGGCAAGTTATTTGATCCTCTTTGCCTCAGTTTCCTCATCTGTTAAATGAGTTGGTGAAGGAAATGGCAAACCTCTCCAATATTTCTGCCAAGAAACCCCAAACGGGATCATGAAGAGTAGGACATGAGTAAAATGAAAGAAGCTTCCAGAACCCAAGTCTAGGATTCTGTTCATTATGCCTCAGTACCACACTAGGAGAACAATTCTTGTCCTACCTATCTTGTCTCAAGTCTCTCCAGACTCTAATCCTCCATGCAGCTGCCAAAGGGATATCCCCAAAGGACAGGTCTGATCATGTCACTTCCCTGTACTTGGATTTCTCTAACTTTCTAGGTGGTGCCAGCCTGCCAACAGGAAGAGCTGGGCCTTTGGATCCATTCATAAAGCCCCAGGGGGCAAGAGAACCAGAATTAAAGGAAAGCAAACTCAAAGCCTGGGCTGCTGCTTTGTGTGAGTTGTTTTGAAAAATGAAAGTGCTTTTGTCTATTCCGTAAGGACCTCTATGACATCCATGGGGGAAGGTTTCTGTGTGGAATGCAGTATTTAACTCTATATGTATGATAGTCATAGTATTCAAAGAAAGAAGCAGAGAAGAATTTGCTGATGGCATTTCCAATGCTAATCTCCCACAGTATTACTAGAGGTCCAAAAGAGTCTGAAAAGTTCCTTCCCAGGCAAATTATTGCTTCTATAATCCCACGAATGCCAAACTGTGAATAGAGAACCGAAATCTCAGCAAGTGCCTGCAATTCAGGGGCAAAGAGCACATCTGGTCTTCACAGTTCTCCTTGAAAACCACTCAGGCAACTCTGCCAGGGAAAGCCAATTCCAGGTTCTCATGGGAATTTTAAACAAGCCCTTGACCAAGACATTTCTACCTATGTGACTGAATAAATCACATGAATAAATAAATGAAAAAGAAAGCATGTATTAAGCACATACTATGTGCCAAGTTCTGTGTTAAGGATGGGGGATAGCAATACAAAAAGCAAGATAATTCCTCTCCTCGAGGAGCTCTTTTTTCCCCCAGAGAATAGGAGGAGCCATGAAGGGGGGGGGGAGAGAGGGATGGAGGCAGAGAGACAGACAGAGACAGAGACAGAGAGAAGGAGAGAGAGAGAGAGAGAGAGAGAGAGAGAGAGAGAGAGAGAGAGAGAGAGAGAGAGAGAGAGAGAGAGAGAGAGAGAGAGAGAGAGAGAGAGAGAGAGAGAGAGAGAAGAGAGAGAGCAAGGAGCTATATTCTAATTGGATAAACAACAGGATAGGGAAGAATGGTGATTTCATCTGTAAATAAAAGCTTTAATTAGATATTCTTTAAGATCTCTTTCTCTGCAATTCTACTTTCTATGATTTATGACTCCAAGTTGATGTGAAGGAAAGGCTTTGTCTGCCCAAAGAGACTGACAATGCCCCAGAATGTTAACCCAACTAGTAATATCTATGAACTGTCTATGGTCCTGACCCAGCTTCAGGAAGCTCTCCATCTCACAAAGCCTACAAACAATGCCAGAACCAGTATTCAAGCTGGAAGAGGGATCTTGGAGATGATCCAGTCTAACCTCCTCTCTGTACAGATGCAGAAACCTAAGATAAGATTAGGGAAGGAACTTGCCCTAGGCCACATGCAAGTTAATTGCAGCTCTGTGATGCAGTGGATAGAGTATATTTCCTGACCAGAAGTCCTGACTCAGACACTTGCTAGTTGGGTGATTCTAGGCAAATCACTAAACTTCTCAGGCTCAGTTTTCTAATCTATAAAATGGGAATAATAATAGCACCTAAATAATCATCAGAATAATCTGGCACTGACTAAGAAATAGAGTGGTGAATAAATGGAATAGATTAAGTAATCAACACGTGCCAGTTATTGTCCATAGCAACTCAGAGTTCAATGAACCCAAGGTACAAGCTTTTGGGGAAATAACTCACTGTTTGACAAAAACTGCTGAGAAAACTAGAGAGCAGTATGGCAGAGACTAGAACATAGACCAATATCTCATACCACACACCAGGATAAAATCAAAATGAATACTTGATCTATAAATAAAGGTTGACACCATAAGCAAATTTGGGAGCATGGATTTTAAAAAGTGCCGCTAAAAATATTTTGGTACACTCCTATCAGACTGGCCAATATGACAGTAAAGAACTGCTATAAATATTTTTGTACAAGAAGGTCCTTTCCATCTTTTAAAAATCTCTTTGGGATACAGACCTAATAGTGGTATTACTGGATCAAAGGGTATGCTTGGGCATAGTTCCAAATTGCCCTCCAGAACAGTTGGATCAGTTTGCAACTCTACCAACAATGCATTAGTGTCCCAATTTTGCCATATTCCCTCCAACATTTATCACTTTCCTTTACCATCATATTGGCCAATCTGATAGGAGTGAGGCTGTACCAAAATATTTTAGTGGCACTTTTTGTACTGGAAAAAGAATTGGAAACTAAGGGGTTGTCCATCACTTGGGGAATTGATGAACAAAGTGGTACACAGTTGTAATAGATCCTAACTGTGCCATAAGAAAGGATGAACAGGTTGAGTTAAGAAAAACCTGGAAAAGCTAGCATGAACTGATACAAAACGAAGTGAAAAGAACCAGGAGAACGATGTATACAATGACGGAAATATTATATGATGATCAACTGTGAAGGACTAAACCATTACAGTAAAACAAGTCTCCAAAATAATCATAAGAACCTCATGATGAAAATACTATCCACAGCCAAAGAAGGAACTGTTGGAATCTGAAGCAGATCAAACCATGCCATTTTCTACTTTATAGCCTTCATGAAATTTTTATTGTATGTATCATATGTGTCTTCTATAATGACATGAGCAATATGGAAATATATATTGCATGAAAGTATGGGTATAGCCTATATTAGACTATTTACTACCTTGGGGAGGAAGCCAGGGAGGGGAGGGAGAGGGAAAATCTGAATTCTCAATAGTCAGAAAACAATCATTAAAAATTATTTCTATATGTAATTGAAAAAAGGAAAAGAAATTGTGATAGCATCTATAACATATATAGCCTGTTTCCTTACACTTTAAATTAATGATTAGGCTAGATGATTTCTGAGGGCCTCTCCAACTCTAAATCTATGCTCTAATCTTCTAAAGTGATCAAGTGAATGGGGGTGGTTGGCTGGTACTGTGAATTAGCCTTAGGCTAGCTTTTTTCTAGACTTGTGCTTCAAACTGCCTTATATTATGACTTCACAACTTAGCTTTCTTGAACTCCTGGGACTTCTCCAGTACCAATTTGCCCTAGAACAAGATCCCTTCTCCCTCCTGTCTCTCAAGCACTTTCCTCAGTGAAAACTCAGCACACAACTCCAAAACCTCCTCCTAATTCTATCTGCCATGATGCATCTTCTCAATGTCACCTGACAAAAAGTTGGACCTCAAGAAAGAACATGGAACAATCAAGAGGAAACTGGTAGTACAGTGAAGAGAGGACTAGTCCCAGAATCAGGAAAACTTGAGTTTGAATCTGACCTCAGACCTCTTACTAGTTATGTGACTTTTGTAAAGTCATTAACTTTCATTTGCCTCAGTTTTCTCAATGGTAAAATGAATATAATAATAGCACCTACCTTTAAGGTTGTTATGAGGATTCAATTAGATAATATTTATTTTTAGAAGCCCAGTAGGCATTATGTAAATGCTTATTCTCTTCTTTTCCAGTTTCATAATAACCCTCCTTCAATGAATTTAATACCAGGTCATACATGTAGTAAACACTTAATAGAGATTTATTGATCATCATCTCTGCAACCATTGATACTCTGCCTAGACTCACTCCTAAAATTTTAACATGCTCCCACACTCTTCTGTTCTTCCCATCTCAGTGATTCTGAACCCCTAGCTGGTAGTATGCAAATTAAATGCAAACTGTCTTAATCCTACCTTCTTTAGACTCAATTCCTCCAATACCACACTAGAGATCCAACCGTCCCTTATATTGTGCCCTGTGGAATATTCTCCATAATTAATATCATTTCACTTGTCTTTCACCTCTTCCTTTTTCACTCCTTTCATCTTTTGGCACTTACTGAGATCTGGCTCCCTCCTGATGAAACTGCTTCCCTTGCAACCCTTTTCAGTATTGGTTGCATTTTTCCCTCATACTCATACTCATAACTCCTTGGTCATGGGGGCCAAATTGGAATATTCCATGCTCCCCACTGATACTTCCAGACTTTTACTATTATAATTTAGCATCCTCTCTCTTTTTAACCCCTTACCTTCTGCCTTAGAATTCATATTAAGTATTGGTTCCAAGACACAAGAGTGGTAAGGGCTAGTCAAGAGTTAAGTGGTGTACCCAGAATCACACAGCTGGGAAGTGTCAAGCTAGATTTGGACCTCCCATCTCCAAGCCTAGTTTCCTATCCACTCAACCACCTATCTGCCCCTTAGCAACATCTCTTCATATGAAGCTAACACCATCCAACGTTATCTTCCACTCTATATCCTGATGGCCATTATCTATTGATCCTGAAGAAGACAATCCCCTTCTTTTTTCAATGTGTTGCATGCCTGGCTCTCAACCTTTCTGTCCATATCAACTTCTGCCCTCACACTAGGGTACATCAACCTATATGTAGACATTCTCTCAAATGCCTTAACTTCCCAGTTCCTCAATCTACTCGATTCACATAGCCTATTTCTCTGCTCTACCCAAACTACATAAACAGATGGTCATTTGTTATAAAATTTCACAAAGGATTACTGTATTCCTCACCAATCACAACACAGTGGTTCTTTAGTTTCTGGAAGCCACCATCTCAATAAATGATGCTTAATCAAATGAGACCAAGTTCCATAAACATGAACACATACATGCATATACGATGTAATACTTTCTAAGAGACAAAGGTAGAGAATAAGCATTTATAAGGTGACCACTCTGTGCCAGGCACTGGGCTAAGCACTTTTCAACAAATATTACCTCATTTGATCTTCAAAAGAACCCTGCCAAGTAGGAACTATTATCATCCCCATTTTATAGTTGAAAAAAAGGAGGCAAACAGAAGTTAAGTAACTTGCCTAGAGTCACACAGCTAGCAAGTATCTAAGGTCACATTTGAACTCAAGTCTTCCTGATTTCAGGCTCGATACTCATCCACTATACCACCAGCTGATGTTAGACAAAACAAAGGGAATTTAATGCATGAATGATCAACCATGGTGATATGGAAAGAGCATTAGGTTTGAATAAGAAGTCTTGGATCTAGACCGCAGTTCTGTCTCTTATTACCCATATGATTTTAGGTAAGGCATTTGACCTTTTCAGGCTTCAGATTCCTATTTTGTAGAAAGAGAGAAGAGGATTAGCTAATCTCAAAGGTGTCTTCTAACTCTTGATCTATGATCATGAAAGTCTCTTGGCCTCAGATTCCTCTTTTGAAAAGGAGACGTTGAACTAAGGCCATTTCTAGCTCTAAGTTTATGATCTTATAGCTCTAGGATCCCATGTATTTGTCTATTCCATTTATTCTTGTGATGATTTGACTTTAAGTTCTCACTTGGTTCCCTTCTTGGGAGGTAGAAATCTATAATCCATTCCTTCCAATGTTCCTCTTACTGGACATGATTTTATAACACAGCTTGTGTTACTTTTTTGAATACATTTCATTAGCTTCTGACTAACTATCACCCCCAAACATCCAATTTCCAGCATGGCTCAGTTCATGGACCACAATAGATTAGTTTGATTGGGGGAATGAAAATAGTGAGATGGATAAAAAGAGTTCATTTGCTTCCCAGAATTCCAAAGTCAGAAACAACTGCATCTTCAGCAGGAGATGAAGGGATTTGGTTCTGGTGGCTTAAAAGGCTACTCCCACCTGCAGTGATTTCAAAAACGTGGTTCTCAGCACAATCTGCTACATCTCCCTCTAGTATAAAATTAACAGACTTATTTCCTAGGGACTGATGAAGAAGAGGAAAGAGATTGATACATGCTACAAAGAGGGCATCAAACTGCTCCCACTTTAGAAGTCATGCTGCTTTCCATGGTGGATTCAGGGAAGTCTTACACAGATAACATCTGGGAGAGATTTTACTGGCCCCCGAATGTCATCCTGGCACGATAGATGGGAAGAGTGGTGGTAATGAAGCCTGTTTACCACAAGTTAATGATCCAGCAGGATGTGGACGTCGGACTGCTCATTTGGGGATAAAGTAGAACTAATTTGACTGTGTGCCATTGTTCAGGAACAAACTGGTATCTTTTAGTAGGTAGCTGGGTAGTAGAAAAATCAAGTAGGGCTGCCAGCTTATAATCAGTTGTTCCTAATTCTTTCCTAGAGAAGCAGCTAGGAGTGAGTAGTGGTTAGCATGTTGGGCTGGCTTGGGGGTAGGAAGACGTGGATTCATATCCTACCTCTGACCCTAATTGTGACCATGTAACTAACAATCACTACACATTGCTAAACTTCTGTTTCCTCACATATAAAATGGGCATAATAATAGCAACACTATTTAACTTCATGGAACTGTTATGAGACTCAAATGAGTTCACTTGTAAAAAGTAAACTTTGCCCCCACTGTTTACGGAGGGGAGGAGGGAAGGGTGTTGAGACTTGTGACTTAACTGGCATGGGAAACTTTCAGTATAGAAACTTTCTCTCCCATAGAGATGATCATTTCTTTTGTAATTTTTATCCTCATTGAGCATGATCACAAATTGAATATGTATCAGAGGTTAGACTTCCTACTCTAGTTTTCTTGAGTTCAAGGCATTTCCTCTATCTTCACTTCTTACCAACACAAGAAGGGAACTAGATTAAAAGCCAGATTCCAAGCAAGAAATACTTGAGTGAAAGTGCATGTCTGACACATTCCTTACTGACTGTGTGACCCTGGACAAGTCACTTAACCTTGATTACCCAGTGAGGTAACTAGGACAGATATTATCTCCATTTTAAAGCTGAGGAAACAGAAGCCCAGATAGGTCAAAGACTTTGTTCAGGATTATGTCTGTAAGTTAGAGGGATAAGACTTCAACTCAGGTGTCCTAGCTCCAAGTCCAATGTGTGATCTCTCCACCAGGCTGTTTGGAAGCATGTGAGAGTTACCTAAAGGCGTAATATCTAATGGATAAAGTCTGGACTTGGAGTCAGGAAGACTTGGATTCAGGTCCTGCCTCTGACACATATTAACTATGATTAAAGGTTGTACAATAACTCATGATCAAAATAATGGCCTTGGGGCATCAAGGACAAATTAAATTTTGTTTGATATTCTGGGTGGGAGAAGGCAAGAATATATGACAATTTTTAAATGGATTTTCATGAGAAATGTTTAAACTAAAAAAATGTTTTTGTATTTTCAAACATATTAAAAGCTCACTTATTTGGAAATATTTACCCAGCAGTGAAAAAATAAGAATATTGCAGTAGGAATGAATCTCTATAATTACATCTAAATGAAATATTCTCTCTCCTACTCTGTGCCTTTGCAAAGGAAAATCTTATGCCTGGAATGCACTCCCTCTTCATCCCTATTAAGATTCCTTGTTTTCTTTAAGGACCAAATCAGGTGCCCCTTCGTTATGAAAGAACTTTCCAGGTATTAGGGTTTTTCTCTGTCTCTCTATCTCTCTGCCTCCACCTATTTCTCTACCTCTGCCTATCTCTCTGTCTCTCTCCCTTCCTCCTCTCAGTCTATCATGAATGTACAGCTCTATAAATGCTATATCCCTCCAATTCAACACAATGCCCTCCTCAAAGCTATGGACTAATTCAGAATGGGCAAATGATTTAAATATGAAGAAGGAAACTATAAGTAAATTAGGTGAACATAGAATAGTATATATGTCAGATCTATTGGAAAGGAAAGATTTTAAGACCAAGCAAGAGATAGAGAATATTACAAAAAGTAAAATGAATAATTTTGATTACATTAAATTTAAAAGGTTTTGCACAAACAAAACCAATGCAACCAAAATTAAAAGGGAAGTAAATTGGGGGATAAATCTTTATAACAAAAGCCTCTGACAAAGGTCTAATTACCCAAATTTATAAGGACCTAAATCAATTGTATAAAAAATCAAGCCATTCCCCAATTGATAAATGGGCAAGGACATGAATAGGAAATTTTCATATTGCCTATTCTATCAAAACTATCAATAGGCACATGAAAAAGTGTTCTAAATCTCTTATAATTAGAGGAATGCAATCAAAACAACTCTGAGGTACCACCTCACACCTAGAAGATTGACTAATATGACAGCAAAGGAAAGTAATGAATGCTGGAGGGGATGTGGCAAAGTTGGGATACTAATGCATTGCTGGTGGAGTTGTGAATTGATCCAACCATTCTGGAAGGCAATTTGGAATTACGCCCAAAGAGCAGTAAAAGACTGCCTGCCCTTTGATCCAGCCATACCACTGCTGGGTTTATATCCCAAAGAGATAATAAGGAAAAAGACTTGTACAAAAATATTTATAGCTGCATTCTTTGTGGTGGCAAAAAAAAATGGAAAATGAGGGGATGCCCTTTGACTGGGGAATGGCTGAACCAATTGTGGTATCTGTTGGTGATGGAATACTATTGTGCTCAAAGGAATAATGAACTGGAGGATTTCCATGTGAACTGGAATGACCTCCAGGAATGGATGCAGAGTGAGAGGAGCAGAACCAGGAGAACATTGTACACAGAGACTGATACACTGTGGCACAATCAAATGTAATGGACTTCTCTACTAACAGCAATGCAATGACCCAGGACAATTCTGAGGGAGTTAATAGAAATATGCTAACCACTTCCAGAGAAAGAATGGTGGGAGCGAAAATGAAGAAGAAAAACAATTGCTTGATCATATGGTTTGATGGGGATATGATTGGGGATGTAAACTCTAAGTGATCACCCTAGTACAAATATCAATAATGTAGAAATAGGTCTTTATACATGTAAAACCCAGTGGAATAGCTCTTTGGCTACAACAGGGGGGAGGAGGGGGGGAAGAAAAGAACATGAATCATGTAACCATGGAAAAATATTGTTAATGAATTAAATAAATACACTTAATTATTTTAAAAAGCTATGGACTGTTTTGCCTTTTTCTCTGCATATCCAGAAATGAGAACAATGCCTTGGGCATAAATATTTTCTTGAAGAATTGGAAGCTCTCCTGTATGCTAAGGTAGACTCCTGATGAGCTACCTTGATGATATATTTAGAGAAGCTATTCCTCCATGAATAATGTCTTAAACATATAGATGGTTCTGCAATCTTAAAAGTATTTCCATTTATATTAGAGAAAGAAACCACAGGCAGTTTAGTGTGGAAGATAGAGAAGATTTGCAAATTATGTAGAACCTGAGACTCAGAAAAATTAAGGAGCTTGCTTTCTTTAAAAAAAGAAAAAAAAACCCTACCTAACTTAGAATCAATACTGTGTATTGGTTCCAAGACAAAAGAGCAGTAAGGGCTAGGCATGGTGGTTGAGTAACTTGCCCAGGGTCATACAGCTAAGAAGTGTCTGAGGCCAAATTTGAACCCAGGACCTCCCATCTCCAGACCTGTGTATCCACTGAGTCACCTAGTTGTCCATATCATTCTTAGGTAGCAGCAAAACTGGTATTTGAACCCACATCTTCTGATGGAGAAGACAACAGGTACATATACAGGAATACTAAAGGTGTATACAAAGTAGATATAGGGTAACCTTAGAGAGGAAAGTACTATCAGGTTGGGGCCCCCTGCAGAAAGTAGCATTTGATCTGAGTCCTGAAGGAAATCAGGAAATCCATTCCCCCCAGTGCAAATGAGGATGCTAGAACTTAGAGAAGTCAGACAGTTAACAAGTGGATGAAGCTGGAGCTCAAATCCCAGGCATCTAACTCTAAATCTAGCATGTTTCCCATAATACCACAAGGCCTAGTATACAGTAGGTATTTAATACATGTGTGTTAAATTGAAATGAATTACCATAATCATCATTAGAGAGCATAAGAGCAGAGTTTTAGAACAGAAAATGACCTCAGACATCTTCTAGTGCAATCCTCTCATCTTACAGATGGGGAAACCAAGTTCCAGGTAAATGAATTGATGGCTCACCGAAGTTCAAAGAAATAATGAGTATAGAGGCCAGATGTGGCTTTTGCATTTTTTGGAAGTAAAGGTATGTGCAAAAACAACTTCATTTTCATAATTTTGGTCATTCAAACTGACCCCTTACCCACATCTGCCCTTTGCTTCTAAGTCATTTCCATTGGAAAGCAAGATAACCTTTTGAGCTGGGATGAAAATTATGTGCTTAGCGTACTACATTGTTAGGCATATGCCCATCATCCTGTTATTACCAAGGGAAATTATTCTACTTGGCATTTATTTTATCCCAGGCAGCTTTCCTGGTGTGAAGCTAAAGAAATCAAGGCTTGGAGACTTGCTGCCAATCATGCCCAAGTTAATATCAAGAACTAAATCTTAAGCCCACTTCCACATCCCACATCCGCCTCCCTCCCCAGAATTTGGAAGAAAGTGCCAAATCTTTTGAAACTTTTCTGAAGGCTTTAAGTCCCTGGGAACTTTTTCAAATATCTATTTTTTCTTGTAACTGCTTATTTCTTGACCTCTGTCTTCTCTCTGCAGAAGCATACCACACTGATCAAAAAACAGGCAAAAGGCAGGCAGTAGCAAGGTAAATGTCACAGAATACTTACTGTTCTTTTTCACTGTGGGAAAGCAAGAAACAGGAGAAAAGAACAAGAAATAAGAAACGGGGTTAGAAAAGAAACGCAACTGTAATGCCTTCAAATAGTAATACTGATTGATGACAGCAACCGCAAAGTACAACTTAGTGTGACCTACTTCCTGCTTCCTGAACCAAAAACAAGACCATATTTACACAGATATGTCAAGTCCAGTGGTTTTAGTGAAACTTTTCAGCCAGCTCCAACAATGCATCGTTTTTGTCATGCTCATTAATTTAGTCTAATAACTCAGGGGAGCATTTTGCAATGGCCAGCTGCTGATGGTTTTAGTAAAAGACAGAAATAAGTCAATACTGATCAGTCCTCCAATTCTGGTAGTCCATACTCTAAAGATAGAGGTAACCTGTCATATAATGGAAAGAACACTCAGTTAGGTCTTAGGAGGATTCGGGTGTCATCCTAATTTTCTAGTATCAGGTAATTGAGCAACCTGATTTCCTTGTTCTGGTTCTCATTTTCCAACCTGTGAAATAAGAGTTAAACGAGATGACTTCTCGCTTAATCTTCGAACCCTGATATTCTGTGATGTTATAACTTGAGAACAAAGACAGCCCACAAGCATCCTAGAAACAATCTACATTCTTGTTACCAGTGCCCAACATGGAGCACATGAGTTTGGGGTGGGATTCTCTAGTGTATAGCAATAGACCAGATGGTTTTCTTTTCTCTTTTTGTAATCTCTCACCTTCTGTCTTATAATCAATATTAAGTATCAGTTCCAAGACAGAAGAGTGGTAAAGGTTGAGTAATGGGTTTGAGTGACTTGACCAAGGTCACAGCTAAGAAGTGTCTGAAGCCAGATTTGAACTCAGGTCCTCCTGACCCCAGGCTGGCATTCTTCCACAATGCTACCTAGTTGCTTCTAGGTAGATTTATTATAGATAGAGGCTGACTCTTGATGTCCCCAGAGTCAGCATAGCCTGGAAATGCTCGTTTTCTTTGCAATATGTTTCCCCCTCTTCTTGGTGAGAGTTGGCTGCATTAAGAGAGACTAATTTGAGGGTAAAAATTTTGCCCTCAAGAGGTTTATACTCTAGTGGGGGAGAAAATTCACAAATAATTGTACTTACAAACTATATACAGTACAAATGGGAGGCACTCTCCGAGGAGAGGTATTAGGAAGGACTAAAAATGGGGGGAAATCTCTGCAGAAGGTAAGCTTATAGCTGAGGCTTGGAGGAAGCTAGGGAAAGTAAGGCAGACTGATAAGGAAGAGTTGTACCATGCCTTAGTCAGATCACATCTAAAGTATCATGCTCAGTTCTGGGAGTCAATGCTTTGGAAAAGATCCCAGGATCATATATTTTGAGCTAGAAGGGACCTTGAACATCACCAGCTACAATGTCCCAATTTTAGAGAAGAGGAAAACAGCCCAGAGGAGACAAGTGACTTGCCTAAGGTGATACAGGGAGTAAAAGTTTAAAAAAAGTGATAAACTGAAATAATAATGATCAGGAGCAGTAGCACCCAGTGTTTATATAGCAACTATTGTGTCAGGCACTGTGTTGAGCACTTTACAAATATCATTTGGATCTTTATAACAATCTGAGATGGTAGGTACAACTGCTATCCACATTTTACAGTCAAGGAATCTGAGACAAACAGCAATTAAGTGACTTGCCTAGGATCACACAACCAGAATGTGTCTGAGACCAGATTTGAACTCAGGTCTTCCTGACTCCAGACCCAATGTTCTATATATGGTATATATGGTATATATGGCAAGGGATTGTCCAAAGAAGTACAACTAGAATAGTCAAGGGGCTCAAGACTGGGTCATATGAAGGGTGAAGTAATTAGAATTAGCCTAGAGAAAAGAAGAATTGGCCAATAAGGGACATGAAAGCAGCCTTTAAGGGGTTAAAGGTTTGTCATGTGAAAAAGGAAAAAGACTTATTCTACTTGGATCCACTAAGCAAGACTAGAAGCAATATGAAATCACTGCAAAGACACAAATTTAGACTGTTGTGCATAAAAAAACTTGTTACAAATGAGAATGAGTCATAAGTGGAATGGACTGACTAGGGAGGCAGTGGGTTCTCTCTCACTGGAGGTCTCTTGGCAAAGGCTGAAGGACCCTATGTTGGGGGATGTTGTAGTAGTACTTCTCCAGGGATGGGTTAGACTGGATGACCTCTAAGGGCCCTTCCAGTCCTGAGATTCTGGGATTCTTTGTGCTCTTAACCGTCAGTCTCAGAAATGATCACCGGGTCAGACAAGCTGGATCAAAAGCAGCAGAGAAATGAACACATTGGGTAATTGTGTAAACCATAAGTGTGTCCAACTGGATGTTAATTAAAGCTGGATTTCTCAATTTGCTTGAGAAAGACATTAAAATGTCTGCATTGCCCATTACCACTGCAACAACTCTGGCATCATGCAGAAGGACTATTATTTATCCATTAGCATCTATTGAAAAATAATTTTAATATCTGATGAAAAAGTAATGGCAATCAAGGGTGACTGGAGGCATTTAGAATGTCAAGATCTTCAGTAGGCTCCCAGAAGCATATTCATGAACCTGGTCATGGACTGTGTGAATAATCCCAATATAAAAGGATTATTGTTAGGTTTCATATTGGCTAAACACAATCCTGATGGATAGAATTTTAATTGGTTGGCATTTATTAAAGCAAAATACATCTTTAACCCCATTTACCCTTTGGACAACTGGCCATTTAACAGACACATTTCTCAACTGGTGAGATGTTCCCTTCACATCAGATAAGACTTTAATATAGGCTATAGAAACCCACTTTGCTTTCAGAGGGAAGTTTACTTTGAACAAAAACTAACCCTAAAATGAAGTTGGATTTAGCCTACTTTCATATCCTGACTTCCATATCTTTTAGTTGTATGACTCCAAGTATGTCACTCCATCTCTCTGTGCCTCAGTTGCTTCATCTGTAAAATGGGTATAATCCAGGGTTGTTGTGAGAATCAAATGAAATAATATTTACCAAAACATCATATAAATGGCAAAGAATGCTATTACTGCCATTATTATTATAGAAATCAACGTAGGACAAATTGCTATCTTGCTGTTATCCTTTAATTTAGTGTTCGGCAGAGACCAAACAAGTGTCCTTCTGTTTGCTTCATTTTTGAAGGCTATGACATAGATTATAGAGTGCCAGAGAGTGTTAACATTGTTCATTTGAACGTGTGCTACATTGTTGAAGGGCCATCTTGGTTTTCTGGGACATTTGCTTTTGAGATGGTTTTCCTTCTCCATACCAACTGAATTATTTATCATTTGAGGTGGTACCACAAAAATGTTTTTGTTCCTCATTCTCTTTCTCCCTGATTGGCTTTTTAATTTTTATTAAAATCCTTACTTTCTGTCATAATAATGACTCTAAAGGTAAGAGCTTGAGAAATTGGATTAAGTGACTTGCCTAGGATCATACAGTTAAGAAGTTTCTGAGGGGGCAGCTGAGTGGCTCAGTGGATTGAGAGCCAGGCCTAGAGATGGGATGTCCTAGGTTCAAATCTGGCCTCAGACACTTCCTGGCTGTGTGACCCTGGGCAAGTCACTTGACTCCCATTGCCTAGCCCTTACCACTCTTCTGCCTTGGAACCAATACATAGTATTGATTCTAAGATAGAAGGTAAGGGTTTAAAATTTTTAAAAAAGAAGTATCCGAGGTCATATTTGACCCAGGTCCTCTGGACATCAAGCCTGGTGCACTATCCACTGTACCACCTAACTGCTCCACCTGATTGGCTTTTTAAAGGATATGTATGTGAATATATATATTTATATATGTATACATATACATATATCCTATATGCATGCATGTATATATATTTTTTTAATTTATGAATTTGACATGGCAACAAACACCAGCAATACCTGTTTACCAACTGCCGCCAACATGTGGGTAAGCACAAGAGTCCTTGGGGAGTAATATTCATCAGACCATTGGCCCCAGCCTTCATATATATCCTCTAGGGCTGTGGTAGTGAACCTATAGCACATGTGCCAGAAGGGGCACCCAGAGCCCTCTCTGTAGGCACACATGCTGCCACCCTCTCCCCAAGCACAGAGTTCACCAGAGTTTCTTACTAGAAAGCCAGAGGGACATAGGGCTGGGCTGCTCTTCTCCCCCTTTCCATGTGTGCCTGAGGACATTTCTCACATCTCTGAAAGGTTCACCATTACTGCCTTAGTTTAGAGAGACAGCTGCTTTGGAGGAAGGGCTAGTCATCCCTACCAACAGCCATTCAACTATCATTCACTGGGAAGATGAGGCAGTCTTGCTGCAAAAGCAGGACCCTCAGAGTGGGACATAGAAGGCAGCTGGTACCAAGAACCTGTGGTTATCTGTGGACCCTAATAGAGAACTTATGGTTCCTGTGGACCCTAAAGCCAAGAGGTTTGGGAATAGCAATGTTTCCAGCCTGGTACCCCCAGTTATCATCCCAGAAAGCAGCCCCTGTGGAGATGCAACCTAGCAACTGCTCCCACAGATACTACAATCATAGCTACCAAAGACCCAGAAAAGGAAGTTTTTGCCACTAAAGTCCTTGATGTTGTCAAATGATTCAACATCAGAAATGGATTTGATTTTATCAGTGGAAAAGACACCAAAGAAGAGGCAACACCATCTGCTCTGTCTCTGTGCCCTAAGGACCCCGGGGCTCTTCCATCTAAAACCTTCCACATATATTGCTCCTTTGTTAGATTGTGAGTGCCTTGAGACCAGGGACCATCTGATGTTTCTATCTGAATCTCTAGCATTCAGTAGAGTGCTTTGCAAATAATAACCACTCCATAGAATCTTCATTCATACATTTGTTTGGCCAAAAGTGTTAGGATGCAAGCTGGCCTTTTGGAGAATCATCGAAAGCATTTAGGGGACTGCTTCAGTAGCAGAGAGGATGCTAGGGACGACATATACTTCATCCTGTTCCCACATGACTGTGATGTACTATTATTGTGGTTATTATCTCAACCTCATCTTTTCCAATTGGGTTCAGACAGAAGTGATCCTGGGACAAGCTACTCTCCTGCTATCATTCTTCTTTACTGAATGTTCTTCAGATTTTTGGAAAGGTAAAAAAATAACAGCTTTTTGTAGCTGAATGCAAGTGTGGGGATATTATATTCATCTTCTGCAGGCTGGCTGAAAACATCCTTAAGAAAACTCCAGTAGCAAACAGGACAAGATGGATGATATGTATCTTGTCTTCACCATAGCACTAGTTTGCTAAGTGCTGAGAAGGAGAAATGGGTATAGGCTGCCAAAGGAGGGGTAGGGAATAGGCTGTGGCACAATAGAGGTTAAAAATTCCTGATTTATATGATAGCCCTTTCATATTTGGGCTCTGTGTGGTGGATCTCCACAATAGTAGTAAATGTATCAAGCAAATAAATATCTTGTGTCATTCCTTGCTTGGTAGAGATAGTCAGAGGGTCACTGAAGAAAAAGGATCTCTGTTTTCACATCTTTCCAGGAATTGTTTTATTTTGACATGTCTAAGCCACACCTTTTGTGAATCAAGTATGTAAGGCAGTTTGTAGCTTTATTAAGTGTCTTTTTTATCCAACAAATTATAAGCACAGGAATATTTTATATTCCCTATACCTTTCCCAGTTCTGCCCTCTGGTACCAAGTACATTCTCATTCCTCTTTCATTTGATGGCCTTGAAACACTTGAAGGGGCTGTCAAGTTCTCTCTACACTACCCAATCCTTTTCTCCTCCAGGGCTTTTAAACATCCCCAGGTACCTCAATAAATTCTCATATGATGTGACTTTAAGATCCTTTACTATCCTACTTGCCCTCCCTTGGAGCCTTACTAAACCTTCCAGTTCAGCAAGATCTGTGTAGCAAGACTAGAATCCAGAAGCCATAACTCACACTGCAGGGTTTTTTCTCCTATACTGGTCTCTCTTTTCACTAGAAGCCCAGGATTAAAATTCAGGACCCCGATAGTGAAGCCAGTGTATAACTAGGACTCACTTATCAGTATAAACTCTGAAGGGTGTTTCCCTGGGAGAAATAGCTTTAACCCCTTTTTCTAAAGAAAAAATCTCTGTCCCCCTCCCCAAATTCAAATCAGACACAAACAGCGATTTACCTTGTGTGGAGAGCCATGGATCTGTCATTAGGGCACATCCAGCGATCAGAACTGTTGCTAAACACTGTGTCTGTCATAGCCAGATGCTGGGGCTTCCTGAAAGAGATCACATGAGAAAAAAATAGGTAATCATCCACTAAGTTATTGATTCATTCATTCATCCATGCCTTTCTTTTTTCAGTCATTCACTCATTCATTCAGCAAATATTTCCTAGGCATCTATGGAATTTTGCTTATAAAAAGTTGAATATTAACTGAAAATATTTTTCTAGTGTATCATATGAATCCTATAAAAAGGCTTTATGGAAAGAGAACTAAAAATTATACAGGTTATGAAGGCACTGTGGAGGTTGTAATCTATATTAGTAGGGTAAATACCCTAACCACTGGAATAATGGGTCGATAATAAATAATGGATCTATGAGGAGAGAAAAGCAATATGGGTCTTGTTGTACAACATGACAAACAGGGGAATGTGTATTATAGGCTTATATGTGTACAACCTAGATGATTTTACCTGACTTCTTGAGGAGGGGAGCAGAGTGGGAGAGAGGGAGAAAAAAGAATGAGTCTGATGTTTGTATACAGCTAATGTAAGAGTTTGTTTCTCTTAGATAAGCATATTTATTATAATTTATTACATATTTATAATAAATCATCTGTGTTCTATATAGTTGTTATGTTACATACTATGTATAAAAAAGAAAAGAAATAGGATTCAAATCAATTCAACAAACACTAATTTGTTGCTGTTCAGTTGCTTTTAGTCATATCTGATTTTTTGTGATCCCATTTGGGGTTTACTTGACTAAGATACTGAAGTGGTTTGCCATTGTCTTCTTCAGCTTCTTTGATCGATGAGGAAACTGAGGTAAACATAGTTAAATGACTTGTCCAGGGTCACACAGCTAGTATCTAAGGTCATATTTGAACTCAGGAAAATGAGTCTTCCTAACTCTGAACCTGGCACACTATCCATTATACCTGCTGTGTGCAAGGCATTATTTTAAGCAATGGGAATAAAAATATAAAAGTAATCCTGTACCTTCCCTCAAGGGGTTTAAGTTCTATTAAGGAAACAAGGCACTAATAATGCCCTTATGGGGCATCATTGCTTCTATCTAGTGGGAAGATAAAATAAGGAACTAAATTACTTTGATCAAAGTTAGGATCTGCCAAATGATGAAAATGTTCATTTTAGGGGATAAAGTTGCCTCCAAGTTAGAAGGGACTAAGTTCAAGTCTTACTTCTATCACCTAGTGGCCATTGTGAGCCTGGGCAAGTCACTTAACCCTCTTAGTACCCAGGCAGCTTTCTTTATTTTTTTCTCCTTCCTTCCTTCCCTTTCTTCCTTCCTTCCTTTTTTCTTTCCCCTTACCCATTTTCTTTCCCCTTACCCAGTCTTAGTATCAATTCTAAGACAAAAGAGCAATAAGGGCTAGGCAATTGGGGTTAAGTAACTTGCCTGAGGTCACACAGCTAGAAAGTGTCTGAGGCCATAATTAAACCCAGGTCCTCCTGACTCCAGGTCTGGTACTCTATCTACTGAGCTACTCAGCTGCCCTTAGGGTGACTTTATAAGACAATAACTTTCAAAATAGTTGGACATCTGCACTGGTAGAGGAAGTTTTCCACTGGGAGATCCTTGTATCATAGAAATAATAGAAAACATAAAATGTCATGAAATGTGCTTGGGTATCAAGAGGACAGAGAACTCCCTATGGGGATGATGAGATCAGAGAAGGTTTCTTGGAGGAAGTGGCATTTGAACTGGACCTTGAAAGACTTTGGTAAGAATTTAACAAGTCGAAATGAGGAGGGGGATCATTAAAGGAGGTAATGAGGACATTCCATGATGGAAGAGTAGTATAAGCCAAGGCTTAGAGGAAGAGGAGGGTGAGACATGCTTGGGGAAAAGTATATAGCCCAATTTGCCTTGATTACAAAGTGTGTTGAAGAGGGCATAAAGCTGGAGATGTAAGTTGGTGCCAGATTGAGGAGAGGCTAAAATGTCAGGCCATAAGTATGGCAGCCAAGAGCCTCTGGCAGAGCCTGGGAAGACTCCCAAAGGCCCGCCTTGCCAAACATCATTGCTTAACTAGGAAAGACCCTAGCATCTCACACACAATGCCCTGTTCTGGGCTCAACAAAGTGGGTGGAGTGATTGTCAGTTTGGGGGCACCACTGGCCCCAAATAAGATAACTACATTTGCCTCTGGAGATCCTCCAAGGCCATCATTCACATACTTGTCCTTATATTCATCTCAGTTCACATTACTCCCATGCTCAAGTTCCCCCTCTGGCTCCCTGTTGTTTCCAGGATAAACTCCCAACTCCTGTAGTGGTGATGAAATGCTGAGGTTTATTTCAATACGTAGAAAATACCTGGCACAATCAGCATTCTTTTTTATAATTGTGGGAGTCTTTCTAGATTAGTTAGTAATTGTAGAGCCTTGAGCAAATCACACTACTTTTCTAAGACACAATTCTCTCATCTGTAAAAATAAAGAATTAAAGTCTAACAACTATAGTCAGTTCTATTCTAATATATGTTTCAAAAATTCAAATTGGCTCCAATATGATTTGACTTGGAGAAGTACTTTTAGCATATCTCAAAATTTGAGTTTGCTTCTGCAAGATTTCTTCCAAGAGAAAGAGTGAGAACAGAGAAGATGGCATCACTTCACAAATAATTCTCAAGTTGCAATTTCCAGCATTTGCTTCCACAAACAAACTTCAAGTCTTTGTCAAAGTAAAGAGCCATATTTAATATATATCTTCTGGAGCAGTAGGAGCTAGAAGAAGAGAAGGACCCATTCATACTCTCATCTTCTTCTGATGTGGCCTCTGACTCCAAGAATAAAATATTTGGCTGGCCCTGGCCCAACTTGCTCATGCAGTATAAGGCATAGACTAGCAAAAAGGAAGTAGGAGATGTACAGAGCTAGAGACACCTCCATCCCAAATGTTCAAATGGCCTAATGGTGCCTGACCTCTGGTAGAGCTTTCTGAGCTCATGTTGGACTGATCAGTCATAGCCAAACACACCATACTTTGACCCAACATCATCACATCATTGGTCCTCTTTGAATATGAAGGACAAAAATGGCAGAGAAACAGCCCAAGCCCTCCAATATGACCACCCTTTATTGTAATATTTATGTATTTCTTAATGATTTCACACATATAAAACTATGTTACATTTTTATTAGGTTATCTTTTTGTGTGTCACTAATGAGTTTTTGAGCATCATTCCCCTAGTTCCACTTTCCCCATAAGCTTTATGGTTTTTATTGCTTGATTTTCCATAGTGGGAAACAAATACGTCATGTTCCAACAGAAGTACCTGTGAAGGCCAAGGCACTTGACTTAGGTTCCTCAGAAAACTCTAGAAGGCAATATTGTCAAATATCTCCAAAAGGAAGCAATAATTGTTAAGAGCCACAATGACTTCAAGCAGATCTAACATCATTTCCTTATTTGACATCTAAATTAGTAGATAAGGTAAATGTCATGCATCTCATTTACTTAGATGCTTAGCAAAACTTCTTTATAAATATTTCATATTATCCTTATGGAGGAGTGTGAATTATACAATTCAATGAAGCGGGTTCATAACTGGTCAGGTGATTCTATGATGACGTGGAAAGAAGAAGCCTTAGTGGAATGCCTTGAGCTGTTTAACATTTTTGAAGACCTGGATTTAAGCCCTATTTCTAAAAATACTGGCTCTGTGACCCTGGGTGAGTCACAACCTCACAGTGCCCTAGGAAACTCTCTAAGCTGGAAGCCTACACAAGCAGAGGAAGTTACTCATTGAGTATTCCCTATACCAGTAAAATCACAGGTACAGTCTAAACCAAAACAGACCAGACAAAACAAAACAAAAAAAAACCCAATGACTTGGATAAATGCTTAAACTGGGAGCTTACAACTGGCAGGTATAGGTATCATAATAGGTAACAATCAGGATCCCAAAGGATCTATTTATAAAGCAACTACTATGTGCCAGGGACTATGCTAAATAAGCACTTTACAAATATTATCTCATTTGATCCTCACAACAACCCCGAGAGGTAGATGCTATTATTATCTCCAGTTGAGGAAACTGAGGTAAACAGAGGTCAAGTGACTTGCCTAGGATCATAGTGTTTTAGGCCAGATAAAACAGGTTTTCCTGACCCTGGGTCCAGCATTCTATTTATTCCCAGCTCAAAAAAAAAAGGCACCACACCTAGCTGCCTCGGACAGGCCAGAGTATTGAGTTGAATCCAAGAATGAATGAATGAATGAAAAAACATTTAAGTATCCTCTATGGAATAGGCTCTATATCAACCATGGGAGATATGAAGATAAAAATGAACCAGCACCTTCTTTTAAGGATATTTCATACTTTTCACACTAGCAATCTGTCTTTTTTTAAGTGGAAGGAGTAGACTACATAATCTCAAAGATTCCTTCTAGCTCTGATGCTGTGAGTCCACAGGGCCAGCTTTGCTCCTCTCACACCTTCTCACATGGCCAGATCCAGATTCATCTGCATTACTCACTTAACTAGCTCTCCTTCCTAACCTCTAAGCTCATGGACTGGTTGTTGTTTCCACTGGAAAAACCCCAATTAAAGCCCATTTACTTTCCACAGAAATGGCAAGCATTTAAATCTTATTCACTGAGGTTGTTCTGCTGGAGGTTTTACAATGCACTTAAGGGAACAGCAGGGCTCCAGGAAGAAAGCCACAGTACTCCATGGGAAGCTTGGATGCCATAACTGGAGCCTCAGGTCCTCGGCATCTCCAGTCTCATTCTGAGGAAGTTAAACACTTCGCAGCACAACCTGCAGCCACCAGTTGCATTAGCTCCCAAGGAGTCTCATCCCCCTTCTTGCCCCAGCAAAGCAGCTCAGGTAGACAGCTATGTTCATTCTGCAGGCTGAGCTAACTTTGTGACAGACCACAGGAGGGTCATCTGAAAGAAGTCTGCTTGGTTATCCAAGGCTGTGCTTTCCTTGGCCAAAGCCCAGTAACTCATGTTCAATGAGCACTCCAGGGAAACCTGGCTCTCTCTCCCACTGACTGCACAATCTGCATCTCGGTACATGCAAGGAGGGGTCCGTTATCTGCTGGAGAGTTGTCTGTCTTGTAACTTAACAAGGTATACAAGGTTCCTCCAGACATTTGGATTCAAAGGGGGAGGAGAGTCCAGATGTTAATTTTTCCATCAATACCTTGTAGGGCTGTTGTCCACACTGCTTGTGGGAATGCTCAGGGACCCTTTTGCAAAATGGGGAACTTTTGCTTCATATAACTCACTGAGCTTACCTTTTACTATGGTACAGTGGAACTGTATTGATTTTGGAGTCAGAAAACCTGGGTTCAAATCCAAACTCAGGCACTGGATTCCTGTAAGACTTTTTGGCAAGTCATTTGACCTCTTTTGGATTCAGTTTCCTACTCTATTAAATAAGAAGTGGGGATTAGGTGGCCTCTACTATCTATTTCCATTCTAAGTTTAGGCCCTATAGCTTTTGAATTTACAAATGAGGAAACAAAGGTCCAAAATGACTCAGTGATATAGTAAAAAGAAAGTCTATAATTTCTTTGGGCCTCGTTTCCTTATCTATAAAACAATAGGGTTGTGCTAAATGACTTCTAAAATCCCCTACAACTCTCAGAAGACAAAAACCACTTCCTAACCTTTTGAAACTTTCCTGTGTTGACAAACCTATGGCACCATGCCTGAGGACATTTTTCCTATCACTTGCCCCTCTGCCCAGCAGCCCAATGGGACTACTTCCTCCCTTCCCTGTCTGGGGTAAGGGGGAGGCTCACATGTGGCATGAGGGTTGCAGTTTGGGAACTCAGGTTCTAAAAGGTTCATCATCACTGCCTAGTGCTCCACTGGTGGGTGCTCTCCGTGGTGCTGATTGTCTGAATTTTGGTTCTTTGCATTGCTTAGATAACCATGCTTGTCTGAACTGAGGTCATCCACCTTATTATCACCTTCTCACATCTCTTGATTTCAACTCAAGCAAAGAATTCAAATTGTTTATTATGAACTAAATCTCAGATCCATCCAAAGGAGGGGTTCTCTGCCCCTCTAACCACCCAGGAAACTCAAAGATTCCCTAAAACTATGAATGATAAGGATTTGACACCCTTTGCCTGGTTTATGCCAGAGAAGGAGAAAGAAAAGTCCTTTTCTACTTTAAAAATAGGTGGGCAGCATGGTGGGGTATGGGGGGAGGGAGGTATTATCTCCTTCCAGACCACAAATGGTGAGATAAGGAGGTCATTTTTGAGAGTTTGTGATTCTAAGTCTATTCTGGGATTCAGAGAGTTTTTCTTGCAACACTCCTCTCAAAGTATTGTCTTATCACTATTTTAGAGATGATGAAACTGAGGCTCAGAAGGAAAAGGCCCAGAGTCACACAGCTAGAGAGTGCCAGAGCTAAGGAAACTGGATTTAGAGCTGGGGACCTGGATTTGAAGTCCAATTCTTCTGATTGCTACCTCTGTGGCCTTAGTCCAGTCATTCTATCTCCCAGGATCTGTTTCCCCATCTGCAAAATGATACGGTTAGACTAGATAACCTCAAAGGTTCCTTCTAACTCCAAATTCAGTGATCTGTAATCTGAACCCAGGTCTCCTGACAGTAAAGTACTCTTTCCACTATACCTTTCTGGATTTCCATTGGCATTGATCTTGATGGTCCCTCCTGCATCTAAATTTTATGATTTTGTTCTGTACATCTCTAGCCCCTCTTGTACTATCAAATAAACTCTTCTTAGAAACTGCCTTGTGTGTATTTTATATTTAATATTCTAAGTACATGTTGTTATTCCCAAGTAGAATGTAAGTTCCTTGGGGTCAGAGACAGTTTCACCTCTGTCTCTGTAAGCCCAGAGCTTGGTATACAGAGCTAGGGACTAGCCCTGTGATTTCACTGCTACTGAAAACTTCTGGGTGAGGAAATTCCCTCTCCTAATTCGAGCTGGCACTTTCTCTGAGCCCTGAGAGGTTGTGATTTGCCTCAGGGCCATACAGCCCATTTGTGTCAGAGTTAAGTTAAACCAAATCTTTCTGACTCTGAGGCTGGCTCCCTACCCACTATTCCAGATTGCCTGACACATTGGAAGAAATTTAATAAATGTTGGCTGAATTGAATTGAATTACTAAAATAAAGTTTATAGTGGAAGGTGTTGTCCAGACCAGGGGTGGAGCACTTGCAGAAGGACAGCTATCTAGGGAAGAATAGGGGTGGGGAGAACCTTGGGAGAGGGGTAGGAACTGAAGACCAATCACTAGCATCACAAATTTCCAGTTCTACCTCCCACTTGGTACATTCTCTTTCTCTCCCTTTCAGGAAAGAATTTTTAAAATTAAGTGATTAAAAATTTTAATGATTTTTTAAAAATTTAAGAATGATTAAAATATTCAACCAGAAAGCCCTTAATGCTCCTGTCCCTTATTACCCTTACTGGTCTAGCCTGCTATCTGTATCTAGATCGGTTTCTATGGCTTCCCCTTCCCTTCAGCCAGGCTCTGAATCATTCAGAGGCCCCTGGGAGCCCTTTCCCATCTGGATATTGATGGAATATCTATGGAAGAATACAAGCTCCCTTGATGGAGGGAAGACTTGATTTCATTGTGGTCTTGGGAACTTTCAGTGCCTAGCACAGAGCCTGGCACATATAGACAATTAATTAGCATTTCTGATTAATTGACATTGACAACCCAGCTTGGCTCAAACCATAAGGAAGACCAAGAGATTGTAGCTGCGTGTGACCTCAACAAAGCATTCAAACACTGCACAAGCAATTGAAACTCAGTAACGATTAACAAAACTAATTTAAAGAAACTAAACAGTTAATAAGATAAATGAGGTGGAAGCGTTAAAAGCTGGGCTGAGAGAGCTGGCATTAATTACAATAAAGGATCTTTTCTGCCATTTTCTATTTGTTTGGCTTTTCCATTGGGGAGAAAGGATCTTTATGCCTGCCTTAGCCTAATGTACTTTTTTGAAATTCACATGCCTTCAGGAAGCAAAATGGTAGAGGAAGTAGAAGGGAGAAAGAGGTGATACAGTGATGTAAGGGAGATGAGTTGGAGGCAGTGGGACTTGGGTTCAAGAGCCTACTCTGAAGCTTATGCCCTCTGTAGCCTTGGCCAAGTCACTTAACTTCTAGGAGCCTCAGTTTCTTCATCTGTAAATTGTGTGGAGCTGGACTAGGCAATCCCTTCCAGCTTTATATTTGTGTCCCTATGAGGAAGAGAATGGAGAATATGGGGCACAGAAGTCTATGTTCAAATTGTTGGATCATAGTTCTAGAGATGGTAGTGACCTCAGATGCCTTCAAAAGTCAACCCTGACCTCATGTAGCCAACAGTAAATCTGAAGCTGCTGGAAATGAAGTGACTTGCCCAAGGTCACCCAAGTCATAAGCATCAAACACAACATTTGAACCCAAGTCCTTTGATTATAGAGTCAATGCCCTTTCCATTGTACTATAGCCCTCTGGCAAAATCAAAGTATGGAGACTGTAGCATTTGCCAGCCTTCCCAGAAGGCTAGAGTCACCATAGCAATCCATAACTAGAATTCTGGAAAGTATCAGCTACTTGTGAGGTTCAGATAAGAGGATCTGCCACCACAGAGGATCCCATTATCCTTCCCCCTTTTTTACACATGAGGAAACAGGAACTCAAAGAGGACTAATAGCTTGACTAGCTGGTTTGTGTCAGAGATGTTTATGCTTCTCTTTTTTTAAGTCCTTACATTCCATCTTAGTAACAACTAAAACAGAGAGCAAGGGCTAGGCAATTGGGATTAAGGGATTTGCCCAGGGTCACATGGCTTGGAAGTGTCTAAGGTTACATTTGAACCCAGGTCCTCCCAAATCCAAGCCTGGTACTTTATCCACCGTGCCACCCTGATACTGGGTTTCTCATCTACTGATGTGCCAACTTCATGGAACAAGATGCCCCTTCCAGGTTAAGCTCATCACTTCTAACTTCACCACCATTCTGCCTTGACTGACACCACCTCAGGGGTATGCCAACATTTTCTTCCTCATTTGAATGGAGGTCCCTTGAGGGCAGAGACCATTCTGTGTTCAGCTCTCCAGATGTTGTTTATTTGACTACTGTGCCACTGTGCCCCCCGGCCTCTCCTCTCCATTTACTGGTGAGGAAATGGAATCTCAGAAGGGACCAGTGAATATTCAAAAGGATCAGAAGTAGAATTTGAATCCAACTTCCCTCCTGACTCCAGACAACTCTATTTCCATTAAGCTACAAGGACTCTGAATTCTCCCTGGAAGAAAGGTCCCCCTGAGAAAGGGACTCCATCCACACTCCCAGAGTCCTCAGCAAGCCAGGACCTGGCTGAACCCTGCAGAGAGAGCCAGAGCCCCTCCCTACATCAGCAAGCAGGACCACAGCAGAGACATGCTGCCAAGACTGCTCCCATCTCCCTTGGGCTCCCTGAACAATCAAATCAATTATTGCTAAACAAAGAGCCTGGCCTCTCTGATAAAGGGGAAACTTGTTTTTATGTCTGTTACAGCTGACCTTATCTCAGCAGCTGTTCTCTGGGAGTGAATGGGGTGGGGGCGCTGAGGGTAGAGGAAGTGATTTATATTCTCTGGCCCCCCGACAAGAAAATGTGATTAAGTTTCTCCAGGGCATTGAAATAAGTCATTAAGCTTAACGGTGTCTGGATGCCACTCAAGGCTCAGACTTCAGCAGATTCATCCCTCTTAGAACTCAGCAACAGCCAGCTTGGCTCCAGCCACTGAGATCATGTAGCATAGACTATCAGAGGGCAGCTAGTTCATCTCTCTGCCTTCAGCATGACACTCTCATTTGGGGGAAATGGGACCATATGCCTTAATCTGTTACCCAAAAATTAATTGGTCTAGAATGCCATTGTGTGAAAGCAGACGGAAAAGGGACCATTGGCCTAATGCTTATGGTGTACAGTAGGATGAGACTGTGGAGGCCTGGTGCCAGACCCGATCCTGTTACTAATTGACTGTGTGACCTTGAGCAAATCATTTCCTCTCCCTGTTCCTCAGAGGGAACTTGTTCTTCAGCTATAAAATGAAGACAATAGTTGAAATAATCCCTAGGGTTCCATCCTGTGCCACCTTTCTCTGTTTTAAAGCCCCCCTCAGCCTTAATATTATTTGTTCTAAGGGTTCTCCAAATCCCAACACTACGTGTTTTAATATTCCTTTTAGCTCTGAGATTCTCTATTCTATGGTACTTCCCAGTGCTGATATTTTTTGTTTTAAGGTCCTTGTCAACTCTGACATTCTCTGTTCTAAGATCCTTCCCAATTCTCTGTTCTAAGATTCTTCCCAATTCTCTCTTCTAAGGTCCTTCCCAGCTCTGACATTCTTTGTTGAAATTCTCTATTCTAAGGTCCTTCCCAGCTCTGACATTCTCTGTTCTAAGATCCTTCCCAATTCTCTGTTCTAAGGTCCTTCCCAGCTCTGACATTCGCTGTTCTAAGATCCTTCCCAATTCTCTATTCTAAGGTCCTTCCCAGCTCTGACATTCTCTGTTCTAAGGTCCTTCCCAGCTCTGACATTCTCTGTTCTAAGGTCCTTCCCAGCTCTGACATTCTTTGTTGAAATTCTCTATTCTAAGGTCCTTCCCAGCTCTGACATTCTCTGTTCTAAGGTCCTTCCCAGCTCTGACATTCTCTGTTCTAAGGTCCTTCCCAGCTCTGACATTCTTTGTTGAAATTCTCTATTCTAAGGTCCTTCCCAGCTCTGACATTCTCTGTTCTAAGATCCTTCCCAATTCTCTGTTCTAAGGTCCTTCCCAGCTCTGAAATTCTCTGTTCTAAGATCCTTTCCATCTCTGAAATTCTCTCTTCTAAGGTCCTTCCCAGCTCTGGCATTCTCTCTTCTAAGGCCCTTCCCAGCTCTGACATTCTTTGTTAAAATTCTCTGTTGTAATGTCCTTCCCAGCCCTGACATTCTTTGTTCTAAGGTCCTTCCTAACTCTGACATTCTTTGTTCTAAGGTCCTTCCTAGCTCTGATATTCCCTGTTCTAAGGCCCCTCCTATCCCTAACATTCCCTGATCTAAGTTTTTTTCCCAACTCTAACCTTCCCTTTCCTAAGGACCCTCCCAAGTTTGACATTCTCCATTCTGAGGACCCTCCCATTTGTGCCATTCCCTTTTCTAAACTCCCTCCCAGGTCTACCATTCTATGCTCAAAAGTCTCATCCAATCCTGGTGTTATAGGTGTCACTCCTGAAAGAAAATCGAACCTCAAGTTGAGTAGGATCTTGAGAGCAGGAAAAAAAAAATTCCAAGTAGAAAATTATGAATGACAGAGAAGATATAAAGAAAGAGAGGGAAGGGGCAGCTAGATGGCTCATTGGATAGAGAGCCAGGCCTCTAGAGTCAGAAGGACCTGGGTTCAAATCTGGTCTCATACACTTTCCAGCTGTGTGACTATGGGCAAGTGACTTAATCCCTGATGCCTAGCCCTTATTGCTCTTCTGCCTTGGAACCAATTCCAAGACAGAAATTAAGGGTTTAAAAAAAGAAAGAATATCTGAAGATAGATTTGAACTCAGTTCTCCTTGTGCCACCTAGCTGCTTCATAAAGTGTCAGTACTGAAAGAGATTCTATTAGAAATCATATAACCCAAGCCCTGGGAAAACTGAAGTTTGTAGAGGTCAAATGACTTCTCCAAACTTACAAAGTAGCCAGAACTTGAACCTAGATCCCCATGTCTCCCACTTTCCCTATTAGAACAGATTTCTTTTTCTGGAAGTAAGAAGAGAACTCATCTGCCTGGTTCAGACCAAGGCCAGCTCCTCTGCATGTTGATTCTAAGAAATTTGAGATGCTCAGGAAAAGAGTAGCTTAACTCCATTCCCATAAATAATAGATCCCCAGGAGATGGGGCTTTGGGTCCTTCTGCCATCCATCCAGCCTTCCATTCCCTCAGAACTTAACCCATAAGTGCCTGGATGGGTGAATCTGGCAAAAGACAGCAATCAGAGAGGGACCTGGTCCATTGGAATGGAATGCTTGGAAGAAGCAAATAATTCATAAATGTCTCACACACCTCTACCTTTGCACATGCATACTATAGGCATACACACACATATGTATACGCACACACATCTATACACCAGTCCTTGCCACTGTTATCAGCATAAATTACGACTACATGGGCAGTAGCCATTTGGAGCCAAAGATGGGACCATTCAGTGTGTTCAACATTTCCTACCCTCTACCCAACATGGTGCCTCAACCATATCCATCACTGCCCCGCATCCATGTGGATAGGGAAAAGGAAGCAGAGGGAAAGAATGCTTCTCTTCCTCTCCTTCCCACACCATCAGCCCCAGCTCTGATGGAGTGACCTTGGGCAGTTTGATTAACTTTAGCTTCCAGTTGTAAAATGGGGGCAATATATTAGTTAGACTCTGGGGTCTCTTAGCTCTAAATCTACAGTCCCATGATTGTAAGACACAAATTCTCACCCCTAAGAAAGTCAGCCTTTCACAGGGCAGCAAACCCCTCAACCTTCTACAGTCAAAACCATTTTCCTCCTCCCCTAGTCCCACTGCCTCAATAGAGCTCAGTCAAGTCTTCAGCAATTTACAGGCACATATACCTAGTTATCACATGATGCTTTCTAAAAGAGAAGAGAAGGGAGAAGAGGATAATAAGCATTTACATAATGCCTACTATGTGCTAGGCACTGTACTAAGTGCTTTTTCCAAATTTTATCTGATTTGATCTTCCTAACAATCCTATAAAGTAGATGTTATAATTAATCCCATTTTATATATGAGGAAAATGAGGCAAACAGAGGTTGTGACTCGTCTGAGGTCACACAACTAGAAAATAACTGAGGATGAACTCAAGTCCCCCTGACTCTAGTCCCAATGCTTCTTCTCTAAGCTAGTTGGCTATTTCTAGGTGTCAGTCAGGCTTGATCCCAGGTTTTACTGACTTGAGTCCTATACTCTACCCATTTTGCCATGCTTCCTTGTATTTCTTATAGTTTTATCATTGGGATCTTCTCAAATCCCACCTCCTTTCATAGGAGGGCTAAGAAATAAACACTTAAGGCTCAACAAAGACCAACTGAGGCAATGGGAATGAGAGAAGAAGCAGAGGCACCATTCTAACCTTTGGCAAGATTCATCCTGGTGGCCAACAAAAGATAGCTTAGACCAAGGAGTGGTCTAAAGGTCAGAGATACAAGAATCAGAATGACAATCTGGAATTGTGTTGTGAAGGGCTTTGAACACCAAACAGAGGGATTGTATTTGATCCTAGAGGCAACAGGGTGAAAAAAGCCAAGGTGCCTTTCAGCCATCCTGGGAGAGAAAGGGATGGAGGTTGGGGAAGAAAGAGATGAGGAAGGTACAGAAGCTGCACTGGAGAGCTGCTGGGGTGTGTGTGAATGGGGGGGATATACTGGCTTGGGAATTCATCGAGTCGAGATGGAAACTTACTGGAAACCTTGAGCACTGCACCATCCTGGAGCCCCACCAGGTAATGGATCAGGGCTGGACAGCCAGCTGCCTTCCAAGGAGCTTAAATTCCTTCTCTTTGCAGCACATGCTAAGCCAGAGCTTGGGTCTCAGCATCTCTGCTATGGATGCCAGTGATTTGTAAAGAGGTGCCCATATGGTGGGGGAGGAGGACCTTGGCTGAGAACTGCTCATCCCCAACCACAGTCATTAGCTTAATTTTCCATATTCACAGGCTGGTTTATCCACAGACAAAGAGACAGTCTGTAATAATGGTGAGAGCATCAGATTTGGAGTTAGGAAACAGTAAGCTGAACTCCCAGATTTGTTGCTTACTAGTCATGTGTCCTTGGTGGGGAGGGGGGGAATCCTGGGTCCAGAGTCAGAGAACCTGGGTTCAAATCTTGCCTCTGGTGCTTATTACCTGTGTGACCTAGGGCAAGTCATTGAACTTCCCTGGTCTTCAGTTTTCCCATATAAAAAGTGAGAGAGTTCGACTTGATATAAAATAAAGGGGGATCCTTCCAGCTCTAAACCTGTGATGGTTTCTGGGATCTCATGGCAGGGCTTCGCTTGGAGGAGGTGATGTCAGTAAGGAAAATTTCTCACCCATTACACTCATCACCAAGAGATAGGACAGGGACTGTACTGGTGATTTCATTGGTGTAAGGACCTCCCAGGTACTCCAGTGTAGGTACAGAGGCACCTTTTCAGCAACATAGAATCTTAGATTTGCTTGGAGCCCCGAGAGTTTAATAAACTTGTCTAAGGTCACACAGCTAGCATGTCAGTGCTTACTATGTGCTAGGTATTGTGCTCAGTCATAAGAATACAAAGGAAGGCAAAAAATACATTTCCTGCCCTCAAGGAACACACAGAAAATAACATGAAATAAATATGTACCTCTATATGGAAGGTAATCACACTGTGACCTGGAAAGGTCTCCTGCAGATGTGGCAATTTGAGTTGAATCTTGAAGGAAGACAGGGAAGTCAGGAGATGGAGGTAAAGAAAGAGGCCATTCCAAAACTTGAAGAGAGTCGATGCAAAGGTCTGGGGGCTGGAGATGGTAGGTAATGTGTGAGGAATATCAAGTAGGCAAATGTAGTTGAATGGTGAGGTTCATGGAGGAAAGTCAAGCCTAAGAAGGCTGGAATTGAACTCAGCTCTTCCTGGCTACAAAGCCAACTGTCAATTTCCTCCAATAACTGTCTCTTAATCAATCAGACAGACAAACAACAAGCAATTATTAATTGCCTATTATGTGCTAAGGAAATAAAAACAAAAATTACTATATCAACTTTCCTTTCAGAAGGGAGTTTACATTTCTTCTGAAGAACCAACAAAGATAGATAGACAGATAGATAGGAATCTGGATGGAAAGGCATTAGATAGATAGATAGATAGATAGATAGATAGATAGATAGATAGATAGATAGATAGATGGATGGATGTGGATGGATGGATGGATGGATGGATGGATGGATGGATAATACTTGGAAGGATGGACAAAGCAACAGATAGATAGGTGGATGGATGAATAGGTAGATGGATAGATGAAGCGAAAGAGAGATGTATACATATTAGGATAAGGGGGTTGGTAATGTCATTAGTGTAGGGAAAACACTATCAATACAGTCTTTGGCCCATTATTGGCCCACTATGCATCATTGCCTCTCATATATTGTTGAGTCATTTTCCAATTGCATCTGACTCTTCATGACCACATCTAGGGTTTTCTTGTCAAAGACCCTGGAGTGTTTTACCATTTCCTTCTCCAGCTCATTTTACAGATGAAGAAACTGAGGTAAACTGTTAAGTGACTTGCCCAGGGTCACATAGTAAGTGTCTGAGACCAGATTTTACCTCAAGAAGAAGGATCATCCTGACTCCAGGACCAGCACTCTAACCACTGTGACACCTAGCTGCCCCACTTCTCATATAGAAAAGCAATTGGAGAAGAGAGAACAGGAGACAAGAGAAGCTGAGGCATTAGAAAAATGCTCAGACAGGAGGCTGTGGAGAACTCCTAGGAGGCAGGAGTTTGGGGCAAGGAGGCCCACAGATAGGGAACCTAATTATCTTAGCTTCTGCCCTGACTCCTGATCATATATTTTTCCTCCCTAAGGGATGAGAAAGGCTATATCAGTTCTCAAATTAAATAGGCCTATGCTGACCACTTTCCCATTAACTGGCTGAGCTTGAGCCCTCCCTGGCTGCCATGCCTGGCTTGGTAAAGTTACCCTGTGTGATTTGAAAAGAAAGAAAAGAAATGGAAACTTCTCTCTCTCCCATAATATTCCATCTTTTCTACTTTTTGGCTCTCAGGACTGAATCCAGGAATAGTGTGACTCAGGGGTCAGGGAGACTTTTAGCTCCAGAAGGCCTAGATCGTGATAAACCTAGAAGATGACCATGGGAGAGAGACCCCTTTGTTCCATGGTTTCAATGCAACTCCACCAACATTTATCATCATCATTCATTTCAAAGGGAGTGTGGAATAATAGACAGGTAGCTAGGTGGCAGAGTAGATAGAATGGCCCACCTATAAGACCTCAGGAAGGTCTGAGTTCAAATCATGCCTCAGATATTTTGTGGCTATGTGAGTGACCCTGGATAGGTCCCCTTATTCACAATTTCCTCGATATAAAATAAAGATAATAACAACATCTATTTAGTAGGGTTGTTGCAAATACCAAAAGAAATAATATCTGTAAAGCACATTAATAGAACTTTTATGAATGCCAATTCCCATCTCTCTCCTCCTTTGGCTCAAATTCCAGTTCTTCCACTTTGGGGTAAGTTTTTGGGGGGTAAGTAAGATTTTGGTTAAGTCATTTGTACCTCCCTGGATCTCAGTTTCCTCATCTACAAAATGGGAGCAATGATATTGCTTTAGGAATAATAATCCCTGCTCTTCTCATCCCTAAGAGCTGTTGGAAGGAAAGAATGAGATGCAGCATGTGAAAGCAATCTGTCAGCCTTTATGCATATTAACATTAATTTAAGGCAGCACCATTATTAAAACCCTAAGATCACAGACATCGGGCAATAGGAATCCAGGAGTCCAATCCTATTTGCAGATAAGAAAACTGAGGTTCCAAAAGGCCAAAAAGCCTCACCAAGATCACCCAGTGGAAGAGACTCCCCATCCTGCTCAATTCCCACTGCGTCCAGGCTGCCTCCTTGATTGTTCTCCCCATTTTACAGATGGAGAAACTGAGATTCAGACAGGCAGGGTCATGTGCCCACTGGGAGCCAAGACTAGAGACCAGCCCTCTCTTCTCCTTGATCTGAGATGCTTCCCAGACTCCAAGGTTTTCTGCTTCTCATCTCTGCTGCTGCATCCATCCACCTCTGCCCAGCTCACCCTGCCTCTCGGTTGGCTGGATGCTCACAAGGGTCCACGCTCCCTGGTCCAAGCTGCTCAGCCCTGCAATGCAGCTTTCCTCAATCCTGAGTAAGCCTGACGCCTCCACCAGCTGCCACAGCCTGGCGCTTGGGGAATTTTTCTATTGACAAAAGCTTAATGCAATTAATCAGGTGGAAAAGGTGGGGGTGGGATGGATTTTTCAGAAATACCTTCCCTTTCTCCATTATTATACCCAGCACCAGGACAGGGCTGCTGGGACTGTGGACCACCCCTGGGCCAGCCAGCTTTCCCCCTCTGTCTGACTACATTCTTTTCTTTATTCTTTTAAAGCTATACCTTCCATCTTGAAATCAATACTGTATACTGGTTCCAAGGCAGAAAAGCAGTAAGGACCAGGCAATGGGAGTTAAGTGACTTGCCCAATGTCCCATAGTCTGGGACCATGGTCTGATGCCATATTTGAACCCAGGACCTCCCATTTCTAGGTCTAATTCTCAATCCACTGAACCACCTAGCTGCCTCTATGAAAATATTTTTAAAAAACAAAAACCCCTGCTCTAGAACCAATCTCCTAGTTTTTACAGAAGAGATGGAGACCTAGTCTAGAAAGGTAATGTGACTGATCCAAAGTCACTAAGATAGTAAGTAGAAGAATCAAGATTTGAACCCAGGTCCTCTGACTTCATATCCTGTTCTCAAGGCCACTGCCACAACTCATCTCCTCTAGTCAAATGCTCTTAAACTATCATGAGAAACTCATGATTCACCCAAAAAGAAAAGAGCTAGGAAAAGTAGGCTGATTATTTATCATTTCCCTCCCTTCTCCCAGACCTTAGTTTCTTCCTCTGTAACATCAAAGGGTGGGACTAGAAGGTCCCCAAGATTCTTTCTAGATTGGGATCCTATCATTCTCCACTCTACCCCTTTCCCTTACCAAATGTGCATCTCCTACCCAGACATACAATCCTAGATGGGCTTCACCTGAGGTCCTTGAATTTTTCTTTTAATCCTTTGCCTTCTGTCTCAGTATCACTTCTTAGACAGAAGAGTGGAAAGGCTGAGGCAATTGGGGTTAAATGATTTGCCCACAGTCACATAACTAGAAACTGTCTGAGGCCAGATTTGAACCCAAGACCTCCCATCTCCAGCATAGCTGTGTTACCTAGCTGCCCATGGTCCTTGAACTTTAAAAACATATATTTTGATAACTATATTCCCACCATAATTGGCTTTCTTTAGAATCCTATGTATTTTATTTGAAGCATTTAAAAACAATTCTGAAAAGAGTTCTATAGATTTAGATAGGCTGATGTGGGAGAGAGTAGACAAAGGGAACAAACATTTATTAAGCACCTACTATGTGCCAAGCAATGGGTTAAGAAAATTTTATCTCGTTTGATCTGTGACTGACTACCAAAGAGGTCCAAGACACAGAACATATCTGGGATATGCCAGGTTAGAAAGTTAGCTTAGATTAGTTAGCTGTACAAACCCCCTTCCTCTACCACCACCACAATGACCATCAGAGGGGTTAAACCCAGTTCTGCAAGGGGGCAACTAGATAGTACATTAGACTGAGATCCAGGTTGGAAGTTGGGAGGATCTGGGTTCAAATCTAGCCTCAGATACTCCCTAGCTTTGTAGCCCTAAGCAAGTCACTTAAGTCCCATTTGCCCTTATCCTTCTGTCTTAAAATTGTTACTAAGTCAGAAGGTAAGGGTTAAAAACATCGAGTCTGGCTGTATCCTTTCAGATAAAGAAAGGTTAAAATGACTTGATCACTAAGTGTCTCAGTGGATTGAGAGACAAGCCTAGAGGCAGGAGATCTTAGATTCAAATCTGGCCTCAGATACTTCCTAGCTGTGTGACCCTGGGCAAGTCACTTAACCCCAATTGCCTAGCTCTTCCTGCTCTTCAACTTTGGAACCAACACACCGTATTGATTCTAAGCTGGAAGGTAAGGGCTTAAAAAATTGTTTGTCCAAGATTACTCAGGTAGCAAACCAGCAGATCTTGGATCTGAACCAAGGTTCTTCCCATTTTATCATTCTTTCTACTACACTATGAGCTTCCTCCCTACCAGTTCACCATTTTATGAGTCCATTAATTGGGGCATGCCCAGATCCATCTCTAGTTGGGAAGATGTAGGGTAGAGGAGGAAGGGGAAGATCCTTATTGGGTCAATCCTTACTGAAGAAGGCTTCAACTTCTCTAAAGAACAGCCTACTTTAATCCCCTGCTGAGAAAGAGAGACAGACAGACAGACAGACAGAGACAGAGACAGACAGACAGAGAGAGAAGGAGGAAGACACAGAGAGAGAGAAAGCCATAGAAATAGGAAGAAGAGAGAGAGAGAGAGAGAGAGAGAGAGAGAGAGAGAGAGAGAGAGAGAGAGAGAGAGAGAGAGAGAGAGAGAGATGGGGGAAGAGAAAGGGAGGGGGGAAGAGAGAGAGAGAAAGAGAGACCTTCCTAGGACAAAACTGGACTGTCCCCAAGGGCCCCAGAGACTTCCAAGCTCTGCCTTCACCCTGACTCCTCCATCAGAACCAAGCCAGTTGCCTCAATTAGACCTTCAGGCAAGCACAACAACCCAGAATGAAAAGAGATCTGGGAACATAGAGAGCCTTCTGGGAGAACTGCTCATCTCATCCCCAGAAACAAAACATAGGGTAACCTCATTGGGACAAATCAGTGGGCTTCCCCAGCATCCACATGGGATATTTCACTTGTAAGTAGCATGGTGCCTCCTGGATAGAATTTTTTTTAAATCCTTACCTTCTGTCTTAGAATCAAGACTAAGTGTCAGCTCCACCGGTAAAAGGGGGGTAAAAACTAGGCAATTTGGAGTTCAGTGACTTACCCAGGGTCACACAGTTAGGAAGTACCTGAGGCCAGATTTGAGCCAAGGACCTCCTGGCTCTCTATCCTCTGAGCCACCTAACTGTCCCCTTTGTAGATTTTTTAACTTCGTTTCCAGCCTGGCAAACAAGCCAGGTGCTTTCCAGCTCAGAACAGGTGTGTGTTTCTCTCTTACCCACCTGGGACTTTTTCCAGCAAGACAGATAGTTAAAGACCCAACCACTTCCCAAAAAAGCTGTGTTTCTTTTGTTAGCCTCTTTTTAAGAGCAGTTTATTCTGCTTCATCTTGGAGGGAGAAATCATCCATCCACTCCAATGGAGTCACTTCAGACATAGAGAACAGATGGCCCCAGGAAGGAAAGAATGAAACAAAATTTTAGAACTCTCTCTTCCACTTCTAAGCTTATGAGACCTTGGGCAGAACAGAACTCTCACAGATCTGAAACTGCATGTTCTAAAGCTCTTCCTGGCTCTGGCATTCTATGGCCTATGGACCTTCTCAATCCTGACATTTCCTATTCTAAGCAAAGCTCAGAGCGGAGGGGGTCTTAGAACAAAGGAATATCAGAGCTGGAAGAGACTCTCACACAACTTAGTGCAATGAAAAGAACAATGAACTGGAAATCAGAAGACCTGGGTTCTAGTCATCCTTAAGTAGCTTTTGTGTGGTTTTGAAAGGTTACTTAACCACTATCTCCCTCAGTTTCCCCATCTGTAAAATGGGGATAGTAATAACTTCCACCTCCAACCAGAATTGCCGTGAGGATCAAATGAGATAACAATTATAAAGCTTTTGGCAAACCTTAAAGTGCTATTTAAACACCAGCTGTTGTCATCAACTGGTTACGTGGTGGGGACCTAAGCTCCAATGCTTAGCACAGTTCTTGACAATTAGTAAGCCCTTAATCGAGTAAGTACTTAACAAAGTCCTTAATCGAGTAAGTGCTCAACAAAATCAAGTTGACCAAAGACACTGCTTTTCCCACCTCCCTACAGTTATCTGTCAACATGTTGAATTAATGGCCTGGTCCATGGGGAGCTGGAGGAGTGGAGGAAAGAGGAGAGTCAATCTCGGACACAAACATTAAAAAACAACAACAAAAACCTTCCAAGCCAACAAAACCCAAACCAAAAACCAAAGCTGAAAACACAGACAGAAAAGAGGTCATAAAGGGACTCTGGGGCCAACAGGGGATTTTGGGGATGGTTTTGTTAAAGCTGACAGGCAGATTTGGGAACAGATTGTAAATAGCTTTGACAATACAGCGTTGTGTAAGATCGAGGTTTAATTTGGGTTTTTTTTTCATTGTACTTTTTAGAATAAAAAAGAATTTTAAAGGAAAAAAAAAGTCACAGGCCTTCCCTTTCAGAAGACTTTGAGTCAGCCTGCCAAGAGATGATCAAGAGTTCATGGCAATTTATTTTTTAATTAATTTATTTTTAAGTATTTTCCCATGGCTACAAGATTCATGTTTTCCTTCCCCCCTCCCAGAGCCAATAAGCAATTCCACTGGGTTGTACGTGTATTATCTTGGTGGCAATTTATTGAGGCAAACACTGTAGGACAAGGCTGTGGTTGCAGCAGAGAACAACTCCGCTTCCTAGAGTCCAAATCCCGACTCTGGTCATAACCTCATTCAGCACCATCTCTTCCTCTGAATTTCATTTCTCTCTTCCCTGCTCCCAGAATCTGGGATGTTGGTCCAGTAGAAGACAACCCATTCGCCTATAGCCTTCTACCAGTTATCTCAATGTCAGTCACATAGCTCAGCCCCAATGGAATGGACCCAGATAAGGAGAGGGTGATCTTAAAACAACATGGTAGAAAGAATAATGGAGGATCTAGGCCGAAGTCCAAATCCTAGTTCTGATCCTTATTAGCAGCATTACTTAATGCAAATCATCTCACCTCTCCAAACTCAGTTTTCTCATCTGAAAAATGGGGAGAAAAGTTTTGGTATGAAAGTACAAATAACATGAAACTATGACATCACAAAATCACAAGTTCGTTGGATTCCAGGAAGTTGTTCTCAGCTATGACCACAGCCCTGCCCTACTGCATTTACCTCAATGGATTGCCATGAACTCCCACCATTTTCTAGAAGGAAAGACCCGTGATTTTGTAAAGTTTAAGGAGCTGTACTTATGTGAAGTGTTATTTTAAGATGTCTGCTTTAGTTGGGCATGGTGGTACATGCCGCCCATCCCTGCCACCATGAAGACCAAGGTTAGTGGTTCACCTGAATTTGGGAGTTCTGAATATGAAGTGTCCAAACTAAATCTGGCACCAACATGATGAACCTTAGACTGTCTAAGGAGGGGGACAAATGAGCTTGGGTTGGGAAATAAGATGAAAGGGAGGAAGATAAGATGATAGGGAAGGAAGGAAGGAAGGAAGGAAGGAAGGAAGGAAGGAAGGAAGGAAGGAAGGAAGGAAGGAAGGAAGGAAGGAAGGAAGGAAGGAAGGAAGGAAGGAAGGAAGGAAGGAAGGAAGGAAGGAAGGAAGGAAGGAAGGAAGGAAGGAAGGAAGGAAGGAAGGAAGGGAGGAAGGGAGGAAGGGAGGAAGGGAGGAAGGGAGGAAAGGGAGGGAGGGAGGGAGGGAGAAAGGAAGGAAGGGAGGAAGGGAGGAAGGAAGGAAGGAAGGAAGGAAGGAAGGAAGGAAGGAAGGAAGGAAGGAAGGAAGGAAGGAAGGAAGGAAGGAAGGAAGGAAGGAAGGAAGGGAGGAAGGGAGGGAGAGAGGAAGGGAGGGAGGGAAAGAGGGAAAGAGGAGGAATAGTTAAATTAATAAATGCATAGACAGACAGAAAAAAACATAAATAAGATTCAGAATGCAATTAAGTCACTTCAGCCACCTTTGCATTTCTCTAGTTTCTCTCACTCATGGGCACAAATTTCAATTTGATTCAGTTTATTTCAATTTAAATGCCTATTAAACTCAGTGACACTCCTAGAAAAGAGATAGTGGAACCTAACTCCTTCCTTGTGGCAAAAAAGTGGGGACTTCTAGGTCAACATGTTGTATACAGTGTCAGGAAAGGATTTTTGTGCCAGGTGTTCTTGCTTACTTATTTATCCATCCAAATAAGGATCCAATGGGGGAGTGGGTTGGGGAGACCAGGATGAGAAGGATAGAAGGGAATAAGCATTTTTATTGGGCCTACTATGTGCCAGGCATTATGCCATGGGCTTTACAAATATTGTTTCTTTTGATTACATTAGAGTGGGGAAAGACTGTGAAGACAAAAGACAAATTGTTTTTTCAGTGCCTACTGCCTGTCAGAAGTTGCACTTGGAATAGATGTGAAGGTACAAAAGTGGGTCCTTGCCCTCAAGTAACTTACAGATGTTGTGGCAAAGCAAGAAAACTTTCTATGCCTAGATCTAAGAATAAGTCCCTAATTTGGCTATTGGTCAAGAGCTCATGTACTTTCTGGCTGAGTTGATTTCTAGCTGGCAGGGGAAACAGAAAAGGGCCCTTCATCACCAGAATCAAGGTCCTAGCTCTCCACCTCTGCCAGGGCATCCAAGCAGCCTTTGCTACAGGCCACTAACCTTTGGCTCTTGGAGGAGGACCTGGCTGGCTTTAAGCTGTTAATAGTAAGAGATTCATTCCTGTATCCACTTCTGCTGCCTAAGGGAGTGGCCGGAATCCCTTGTACTCTCATTCCTGGCAGAGAGATGAATTTAGCATTGACTCTTGCTGGAAAATAGAACTAACCTGACATCTCCCTCTCACTAATGGGGTGAGGACTGGGTTTCTAGGAAGGACAGCCCTGTTTAGTTGTCATGTTTCCTCATTTTGTTTTGAACTGCTGACACTTCCATTCCTAATACAAACCTTTCCCCAAAGTACTGCAGATGTTGAGCTGAGGAGACCTCAGTTTGATCCCTTCCTTTTGGAGAGGACAAAATGAAGACCCAGAGGCATCAAGTCACAAAGATAAGTGGCAAAGCTGAGAGTCAAACTCAGGTCTTCCAGCCACAGATCCATTGTTCTCTCTACTTTATCTTGCTGCCTCCATCACTCATGGGACATTCTTTGACTTCTAAATATTTCTATTTACAGCATTTTGAGCCCTCATAAGGCTCGCAAAGCTAATGTTACCTTTTTCCCATAAAAAATAATTGTTGTTATGATGTTCTTTCTAGGTAAACTGCACAGTAGTAGGAGTGGGACTCTACTGAATTATCTACACTCAGTGAGAGTTGCCCTTGGGACCATGCCATGAATCCCTGAACAACCGGCTGGAACTCCAGGTCTTGTCTAGTTTCTAGAATATAAATAAACTAGCCTTCTTCCTGGTCCTCATAAATGGTGCTTCATCTCCTGTAGAGGGTGCCTTTGTACTGACCCATGCATGGAACACACTCCCTCCTACCCTCTGCTTTTTACATTCTTAAAGACTTAGATTAAGTATTATGTATAACATTTTCTGGCAGGAGCCAACAGTCAGTGAGGAATGAAGTCATCACCTCTTGGTGAGGAGAGGATTTTCTCTCCTCCTACCCATTTTCACCATTAGTCATGGCATGTAGAGACAGAGGTAGGCAGCTAAGTGGCACAGTGAATAGAACACTGGATATGGATCAGAAAGACCTGAGTTCAAATCCAACCTCAGACATGTGTGACCTAGGGCAATCACCTCTGTTTCCTTCAGATGTTCAACTGTAAAATGAAATCATACCTCCTAGGATTGTTGTGAAAATCAAATGAGATGTTTGTAAAGTGCTTAGCACCACTTAGCCTGATTCTCAGTAGGTATTATATAAATTCTATTGTTATTATCATCATTATTATTGGAGGTACTAAGCCAAAAGAAGATATCTCACTTGGTACCAGAAGAGTCAGTTCTGGAGAATTCAAGGCACAGTTGGAAGAAGAGAATTGGATTTATACATGTATATATTGTCTCCCCTGAGCAAACGTAAGCTCCTTGAAGGCAGCAGTTTCATTGTTGTCTTTGTATCCCCAGAATCCAGCACAGAGTTTGGCACACAGTAGGACTAAATGTTTATTGACTGATTGACAGTCAGTTGTCATGGAATAGACTATAACCCCTTCCTTGCGCCATCTTGGAATCAAAGACTTGGCCGTGACCACATTCATAACAATAGAATTATTATTAGAAGAATGTTTATAATTATTGTTACTAGAAGAATTTTTATGAGTAATAATAATAATAACACTCTCACAGCACTTTAAGGTTTGCAAAGTGCTTTAAATCCGTTATTTCAGGTATTCCACTACAGCACTGGGAGATGGGTATTACACCAATTACCCTCATTTTACAGTTGAAAAAGCTGAGGTTCAGAGGAATTAAGTAGCTTTTGATTGAGGTAAATTTAAAAATCATCTAATATAGGAGGCTCCATAGATAGGGCACCAGTACTGGAGATGAAGGGGTGGGGTCCTAGGTTCAAATCTGATCTCAGATCCTTCCTAGCTGTTTGATCTTGGGCAAGTCACTTAACCCCAATTACCTAGTCCTTACTGCTCTTCTGACTTGGAAACCAATACTTAATATCGATTCTATGACAGAGGGTAAGAGTTTTATTTTTAAATCATCATCATTTCATTTAAATTCATTTTATATGTGGGGAAACTAAGGCCCAGAGGAGTCAAGAGACTTGCCCAAGGCCATGATTTTGCCTTTCTTTCTATTCCCAGGGCTTATAGCACAGTGCCACAGTAAAGGATTCAGAAAGGTTGTTAAATGACAACTGACCCAGAGAGTAAGTAGTAGAGACAGGATTTGAACCCAGTCATTCTAACTCTACTCTATGCTATCCTATTTACAGGAGTCTAGCCAACAGTCTATACCAAGCCAACAAGCAGTAATTAAATACCTACTATGTGCCCTGGGCACTGTGCTAAGCACTGGACTATACAAAGAAAAGGCAAAAGACAGTCCCTGCCTTCAAGAAGTTCATAGTTTAATGAGGGGTTCAAATGTGAACAGTTGTGGACAAACCAGACATATACAAGATAAATTGGTGATAATCAACAATGGGAAGGCAGGATCAGGAAATGTTTTCTGTGGATGGTAGGACGTTAACTGAGGCTATACCATAGAGAAAGTCTTTTTCTCCAAAGAATCATGGGATCCAAGGTATGAGAGGACCTGCAGGGGCTGTGGTGTCCATCCTCATTCTCTGGGCTCATTGGAGTCGGGCTATATACAGAAAGGTCTCCAAGCTCTCCAGTGTTTTAGAGGTTGGGGATGGAGAAGAAAATAATCCCCAAACTGCTAACCCTCATTTTCAAAGCTCTTTGTCCCAGGGACTTGTGAGGACCTTCTCCACAGATCATTTTTATGTCTCTATGCATGTGAGATTACAAAGAAAGAAGCTGTCGTGTGTGTGTGTGTGTGTGTGTGTGTGTGTGTGTGTGTGAGAGAGAGAGAGAGAGGGGGGGGGGAGAAAGAGGGAGGATACAGAGGCAGAGATAGATAGGGAGAGGCAGAGAGTGACAGAGAGGGAAGGAGAGGAAGAAAGAGAGAGAGAAAGAGAGACAGAGACAGAGACAGGCAGGAAGGAAGGAAGAGGGAGGATAGAGAGGCAGAGATAGAGAGGGAGAGAAGCAAGTGACAGAGAGAAAGAGGAAGGAGGAGAGGAAGATAGGAAGAGAGAGAGAGAGAGAGAGAGAGAGAGAGAGAGAGAGAGAGAGAGAGAGAGAGAGAGAGAGAGAGAGAGAGAGAGAGAGAGAGAGAGATCTCCTTTTGGGCATAATCTTTCATCAAAAGATCTGATAAATAAACTTTCTGATATCCCTCTTCCTCCCCCCTTTTTTGAGTCCTCAGTCTGCCATGGAACCAGGTGCTGGTATTCAAATGTCCTCAAATAACATAGCACAAATCAAAAGCTGTTTTCATTCACAAGATGCCTGTCACTATGTAGACTCCTTTTTTATTAAAAAGGGGTATGTGTGTGCGTGGGGGGAAGGGGGGTTGGTATCTGAATTATCCTGTATGGAGGATTATGTCAGAGAGATGTGATGAGCTTTCCCCCAAAATAAATCCTTCCCAGACCTATCATTGTGGAGCTGTCAGATGAGTTTCCTCTTGTGGATTAATTGTAGGGAAGGGGGAAAAAAACCAGCCCAGCTCCGGTGTTTCCTCTGTCTGATTGCTCAGTCTTTGGTTGTTGGCAAAGCCCCAGTAGAATGTAATCCAAGCAGACCCTCTATCACTGAGTCTAATACAGCAATACAATTACTTATTGGAAACCATCGTGCCACTGCAGACTGCTGCTTTCTGCACCACACCAATATGCTGCTGGATTCTCCCAGGCATCTGCTCGGCATGGTAGTCTAGGGAAATGGGAGCAGGACCCAGGAGGGAAAGGAGGACATAGGGTTCTCTCCCAATGCCTGTGGAGTCTGGGTAAGAAACAGATTATGTCAGAGCTGGTGAAGAGTATGGAGTGCTGGAGCTGGAAGAGCCTTTTGGAACAGAATTTGAGTAGTGGGAAGAACCTTGCAACACAAAATATCAAAGCTGGGAGGGACCTTCAAACAGGGGATGTTCAAACTGGGAGGGACCTTAGACCTCCCCACTCTGCCTCCCAGCCCCTCTTATTTTAGAAAACAGATTTTGCGCTATAGAGGAGGGAAGTGGGGTCAACATCAATTAAGTGACTTGTCCATAGCCACACAGATAGTAAATACTAGAAATTCAGCCCTCTTTCTGCTACACTATACCCCGGTAGGTTTCATGACAGAAGGCACCATGTCTTATCCAAGCTTTGGGTTCCACCCCACACACATAGCACAATGTACTGCACACAGCAGGTGCCCAATAACCATTTGTTGAGTCAAATTGCCCAAGTTCACATGGCTGCTAAGTTGCAGATCTTATTCTTATTACCTAGAACCCAGGTCTCCTCACCTTCCCCTTTCACATGCTCTTTGCAGAAGGTTAGAAAGATTGCTGGGATAATGATCATGGGCAACATCCTCCTTTTGACTCTTCTGGAATCAGTGCTGAGATGAATCAATAGATTGATTGATTGGGATTGTTTCAGGTGAAATTTCAGGGCGGAGGGATGGGTTACACAACTCACACTTTCACCAGAATAGTAATAAAGCTAATGTTTATGTGGTGCTTTTAGGTTTGCCAACCACTCCCAATAACTCCTAAGAAGATTCATCTATTATTGTTGTCATTTTGTGGAGGTTGAAACTGAGGTCCAGAGAAAAGAATTTGATTTTCTGGGCATCACACAGATGGTACACATCTGAACTGAGAATCGAACTCAGGTCTTTTGCATCTAAGTCCGACACTTTCTACTCTCCCATGTTGCCTTTCATGAGAATCCAATATGATTTTATTATCATTATTATTACATCCATTATTATCAATATTATTACAGAAATAATGATTTCTGTAACTCAAATGAAGCTGGTATCATACCACTGGCACTCGACCAAGTACATTATAATAACAGTTTGTCATTTTATTTTTTTTTAATTCAGATAATCTACCATGAAGTTATTATAACAGCACAGGGCCAATTGTCCACATAGATTATACAAATCGACTTCTGGAACAGAAGTCTGCTGCTGACGTGACAAAGAAACCATTAACATTGCCATTGTTGTTAAAACTACTATTACTTTCCAATAACCCTTTTCACCCACTCTGTCCATACATGAACTCCTCACTAACTTGCCTGCCTCTAAACTTTTTCTTGCACTGTTTCCCCCACCTAGACTACCCTCCTTTTTCACCTCTAACTAGTCCTTCAAAGCAAGTTTAAGTAACACCTCTACCATGAAGCTTTCCTTGATTACTCTACGCTGTTCAAGTGATGCCTCACTTCTCTGAATTCTTGTAGAATGTCTTGGCTATTCACTCATAGGATCATGGGTTGTTTGATGGAATGAGAAGTGACCTTGATACCATCTAGTCCAACCCCTTCATTTTACAGATGAGGAGTTAAAGTGACTTTACCAAAGTTGACAAAATAACATCATTGACAGACTATATCCTTAGCCATCTAGCTTAACCCCAACCTGAGGTATGAATCAGTCCCCTGTAGCATATCCTAACAAGTAGCCATCTAATCATTGCTTAAACGCTTTCAGAGACAGCACAATCACTTGCCAAAGCGGCCAATTCCACTGCTGGACAGCTCTACTGGGTACAAAACTCTTCCTTTTACCAAGGAGACATCTATCTATCTGCCTCTCAATTAACTTCCCCTCATTGCTCCAAACCCTTCCCTTTGGACGCATACAAAATAAATCTAACTCCTCATCCCCTTGACAGCCCTTCAAATAGTTGGAGACAATGATGATGGAGACAGAATCATGGAACTGTGTATTTGGAAGACAGACAGGAGAGCATCCAGTCCAAACTATACTTGAACAGTAATGTCTTTCATGGCACCCACAATATGGAAGCATATTTGAAGACTCGGTAATGGGGAAATTAACTTAACCCCTAGCACTGACTGCTTGTTCTTATTGGGTATATCTTCTTGTATCTTATCTTGGGCACTTCTGAGAGACCGTAAAATCCTAGAAGATGAGAGGAATTAAGTCTCATTCTCATCCTACACCTCTCTCGTTGTTCCTAAAACAGCTTTGTAGTGACTATGATGCTTAGCATATTTTTGTTGACTAATTTAAAAAGGAAGTTTTGTCATAGGATCAGAGAATAGAGCTAGGAGAAACCTTGTGAAATCTAGGAAGAATCTTAGAATATTCAACATAGAACAATGCATTTCAGAACTGAAAGAGACCTTAGAAGTCATCTAGTCTAATCCCCCTCCCAATTTTATGGAGGAGAAAACTGAGATCTAGAAATGTGAAGTGACTGACCCAGTGTCACACAGATGGCAAAACCAAGATTGGAACCCAGGCGCTCGGACTCTAAAATTGGCACTCTTTGCATTGGACCACATTACTTCATGCCCCCAACCCAACTCAATCCTTTCAGAATCAGGAAGGAGCAATACCTAAGGGGGAAGCAATTCTCAATGTCTACGCCATCCATCCATTGCAGCCACCAGAGGTCGGAAGATTCTGATGGCTTTGACACAGATGAAAAAGCAAGGAAAGAGAGAAGTATTTCATTGCCATTAGGACCCATATCATGAGGGTTGGCGTAGAGTAGAGAAGGGAAGGAATGCACCAATTCCTAATTCTCTATTTGCCACACCATTCAAACCCTCAATTCTCAGCTTCAACTGAATCATTTCAGTTGATCAACTCCAGCTTATTTTTCTCCCAGGTTAAAGCTATTTCTTTTAAATAGGAATAAACCATGCTCACTTTTTGTTATCTTCTTATCATTTCCCAGGTTGCCTAATCTCATAGCCATTTTCCCACTTGAATGGTCTAAAGAGCAAAGAAGCTGTCCATATGTCTATTTCATTCATAGAAGAAATCCCAAGTTCTCTATGGTGCATAGGCAAAGGTATGAATGCATACATGTGTATACATCCAGATACCCACACAATTTGACAAAGACCAAAAGGAATATCTGGAAACCAGCACCCCAGATTCTAACCCTGCGGCCAGAAAAGTTGGATGGGATATGTTAGGGAGTGAGAATAAAGAAACAGCAGGTGGAGATGCAAGTATTCATCCAGACCTTCTCCTCAAGAGTTCCTGGTTTTTCTTCATCTAACCTGCAATGGATTTCAGAATTTCCAAACTAGAAGAGACCTCTAGAACTCATTTAATCCAATCCATCAGAATACAGGGAACCAAATGAGGTCTTAAAAAGAGAACCAACATGCCCAAAGCCACAAAGAAAATGGCAAAGTCAGGATAAGAATCCAGTAACCCTAACTCTTTGGCCATGTCTCTTTGTATACAAGCTGATGCTTCTCTGGGTTTTTTTCCTCCTCCAATGCACCACAATGCACCAATTTAAACTGGGTGAGGGGGAGGGACAGAGGGAGATGTGGTCCTTTTGGATCTCAGCCATCCCAGGGGGGAGGGGGCAAAGATGGAGCTGAATAAAGGAGAAAGGAAAGAGATAAAATGTATTACGACTCAAGTCCTATGACTGTTCTCTCATAGTCACTCAACAAGTCACTGGTGAGGTCAGGAATATGAGCCAGGAGCCCTGATTTTCCATCCTCAGCAGTAACCACAAGGCCACACTTCCCTCCTCCCTAGGAATGCCTGCCTACCTAAGCTTCCTACACAGTGGCAAACCCTGGAAATTAGATATTTTATGTACTTTGGGCATGAATAAAATGAATGTGCCTGTTTTTCATTTTGCATCCACCAGAGTTGAGTATTATGTTCCTTCAGCCCACAAAGACCAAAGTAGAAGTTAAGTATTCTCTGAGATAATGCCAAAAACATTTTAAAAAATAAAGACATTCCTTTCAAAAGACTGAAATTATTAGTTGGGTGGGGGAAAACCAACCAAAAATTATTTCAAAGAATCACAGATTCATGCCAGTAGCATTTTTTTAAAAAAAGATTAAATTTGAGGTTCTCAGATTCTATTATAGGAGACCACAACCTCCCCCTCTCAATCAGGCTGATGCAACCTGCACCACTGGGATCCCAGCCACATCGGTAAGGATCAGGGAGAGCATCAAAGATTGAGAAACCCATCTGAAGGCAAAGGCTGGAACTTTGCCCTGGAACCTTTTCCCTCCACAGCAAAACCATGGACAGCAGCGCTTTCCCGGAGCTCCCTGCTCCCTGTAGGAAAGACTCACCCAGATCCCAGCAAGCAGAACCTGGAGCATTCATTCTCCAATTCCTCTGCAGTCTATCTGGTCCCCCACAGAGGTACCTTATGAATCTGCTAGCTAAAAGCCCAAATGCCACCTTGGACAAACTTAGCCACAGGGCTGTCCCTGGGCCAGGTTCCTGAGCTGAGCTCCCAAGCAGAGGCAAGGGTTAAGCAGCTAGTTAGTTATCTGGGCACTAGTTATCTTCTCTTCTCTCATGCCAACCAAAGTCTGGACATTTCCCAGCTCCCCCACCCAACCAGTTCATTCATTCATCACGTTCAGGGAACTATCTTTTACTTTGAAAGAGCTCATCAGAGTGCATATATACAATATGTTCCTATATATTATAGAGATATATATAGGGGGTGGGATGCGGGGGAATCACACCACCTCCTGGGACACCAAGCAGTAATCTCCCTGGGCTCTCTTTGCCTCTTAGGTGATAAAACGCTGCAGATGTGCTCAAAGAGGCATGATCAAGCCAGACACACATGCACACCAGGACCCCCTTGGAACCTGCCTGCCCCACCCCCACCCCGATTCTGAGCCAACCCAACCCACTGCCCCGAAGAGAGGAAGGAAGGACATATACCTAGCCACCAAGCACTGAAGGAGGGATGGGAGGGGGAGAGCCACACAATCTCCTGCCAACACCTTCTGCCCACCCCTCTGCCTTAGGGAAATTGCTGTGTCCTTATCACTCCTTTAACTGCTTGGAGCTTCAGCGGGGGTCCACAGAAGGAAGATGGACAGTCTACCCATCCCAGTCTCCTCACCTCCACCTCCGAATCAAGCCAACCCCTTCCCACCCCCTCCCGCCTCCGAGCCATGCAGGACCCAAAAGAGAAAAGGAAACACTACTCTACATCTCTGGCTGGCGGCGATGAGAAACTCGGTCCAGCTGTCAGAGACGGGGTGAAGAGGAGAAGACGCTCCCTCTGGTTGCCCTCAGCCCAGCCAGGCAGTATTCGGTCTCTGCCTTCCTTCCTGGCTCACTCTCTCCTCTCCCTTCACAACTCTCCGGGGCTGCCGGCAGCAGACAAATGAAGAGCGTCCCAGTGCCCAAAGCTGTGGCTGTGGCTGCTGCTGTTGCTGCTGCTGCGGCTGCAGAGGTCTATGCTAACAGCCCGAGATCTGGACCAGCAATCTCCCCCCCGCAGGGTGAGGCAAGCCTGTCTACCACCCGTGATTTATTTGCAAGATGCCTGGGGAAGGAGGGGGTGGAGGTGGGGCTGGGGGGGGGGGAGAGCCACACAGATCCTAGGCAGAGCAGAAATGAAGGCACACCATCACAGTTGGCTGAATGCAATGGCATTTCCCCAAAAAAGAAAGAAGAGAGAGAAGCATTGTGGTGTGAGGGAAAGGATCTGAACCTGAAGTCCAAAGTGGAGAGGGCCTGGGTTCAAATCCCAGCTGGCCTCCTGCATCTCCAGTGACCCTAGGCAAGTCTCTTCCCCACTCCACACCTCAGTCTCCCCATTTGTAAAGTGAAGAGATAGGGCTTCCCTCTCAAAAGCCCAATGATTGGAGATTAGGGAAACAAAAAGGCAAGAACCCCTGGAGCAATGGAAGCCACACTCAGTGGTTAGAGCTGGAGAGGAGAAAGTATGAGGAGATGCACAGAGAGAGGGGAGGTCGGGGGTTGGAGTGAGGCTTCAGGCTCCCACATGCACACAGGAGAGTGAATGCCTGCCTACCACCACCCAGTCAAAGTGCTAATATTAGACCCCACCGCCCAGCTCAGCGTTCCTGTACCTCGGGAGCAGTCAGCAGAGTCCCCACGCTCCCCCTAAGCTGAGCTGAAGAGGGAGTTGGAAGGACCCCCCCCCACCCTCTCTTCCCCGCTAAGCCTGTTCCAAAATGGAATGATTTTCTTTCTTTCCTTGAAACATGCCCCTTTCCAAGGCTGGATTTCTGCTGCTTCTCATCCCAGTATAGCCACAGATCTCAGTCCTCAGAGAGCTAGCCGCAAGCCTCCGATTTCACAATGCCCAGGACCCAAGAGGACACAAAGCCAGACTGGATAAGGACAATCAGGGATGGCTATCAAAGTCTTCCTCCTTCTCTCTGGGACACCATGCCAGGACCTGAACCCTTTGGAGAGCAGGCACACTCAAGATGGCCAGGGCCACCTTTATGTCTAAATAGGGGACAAGTAAAATTTTCCAAAGCTGCTCTCTTCTTCTTAGGTAACTAATAATAGGCTAACATATCTAAAGCAAGAGGGGAAATTAGATTAGGTCATCTAGCCTGATCCTGCCATTTTACATGTAAAGAAACTGAGGACCCCCCAGAAATAAAAAGACTTGACCAAGGTCATCTGGAGAACAACTGGCCAAGATGAGATTTGAAACTAGATGCTATCTCACAAGTGTTTGATAATCCCTGCATGTAACTGGAAGTTAGGTGGCTGTGACAGTTTTCAACTGGTCATCTTATTAGACTTGACCAACCAGCTCAGTCAAAGGCATAGTGCAAAGAATACTGACTTGGTGTCAGAGGACCTGAGTTCAAATCTCAGCTCTGTCCTTATTCCTTTGTGACCTTGGCCAAATCACCAAATTTCTCTTGGTCTCAGTTCCCCATATGAGGGAGTTTGACTAGATGGCCATTTAAATATCTCTTTCACCTCTAAAGTAGTGAGCTCTCTGTGAGCCTAAATTCTACAGAAAAGAGAGGGGGGATTGTGAAGGTAGAAAAGCTGACAACCCAATGATCCTTGGCCTTGCATGGGCATGGGAGGATGCTAATACAGGGGATAAATCATGCTGGCCAAGCAACCTGTTATCTCTCCCTCTGCGTGTGTTTTGTATCTTTTTCTATGGGCACATTTTATATCCCCTCCAGTCAACACAATTTCCTGGAGGGCAGGAATTGTATGATGTATGTCTTTGTGCCCCCAGCACTGAGCCTTGTGCCACATATGAGAAGCATGATGTAATAATGCTCGTTGACCAATCAACCAGATGATTCAACATAGGCTTTGGCATGTTTCCAATTGCTACTCAGAGCTGAAGAGGGCTACCTTCTGAGAGTTTCTTCAAAGATCTAAAAGTAGATATGATGGGCAACAGGGCAAAGAGGCCATCTGGGCTCTCAGAGCAGTAGCTGGGGTCATAGTAGCATTTGTTTCAACATGTAACACACACAGTGGGAAGAGCATTGAATGATGAGCATTGGCCTGGGAGTCAGAAGACTCAGGCTGGTCTGAACTCAAATACTGCAGAAACATCTCTGAGGCTCAGTTCTCTCATCTGTCAAATCAAGGAACTGGTTGTATTAGGCAGTCTGAGAGGTCCTTGACAGCAATGACATTTGATATTGCTGGAAACGCCCAAGAGATCTCATGGAAGATGAGGAAATGTGCTGGACGCCCTCCCTCTCCCCAGATGTGACATTCTCTGTTCTAAGGACTTTCCTAGCTATGCCATCTGGTTTTACAGTCCTTCCCAGCTCTGACATTTTAGGGTCTGAGACCCCTCCTAGATTTTACATTTCATCTTCTAAGACCTCTCTCCCAGGTCTGACATTCTCTGTTCTTGGATCTTTTCCATCTCTAATATTCTGTGTTCTAACCATGGTCCACATGGCATTCTATGCTCTGAGGTCCTTCCTAGCTCTAATATCTTTACTCTCAAGACCCTTTCTCTATAACTCTATGATCCAGAGCTCCAAGACTCGGTGACTCTGTGTCTTTGGGGAGACTGCTCTTTTCCCAATATTCTTCCACATAGGTCAACTTTAAACTCTTCCTGATGACCTGAAATCATGGCAATATGCTCACTCTGCTTTAAAGAAGATATCCCACCCTAACCATCTTCTCCAACCACCTTAAATGCTATCCTTCAATGGAGGGGTTCTTAACTTGGGGGTCTGAAAAGTTGGGAGTTTTTTTAAACTCATACCTTTTGTCTTAGAATTAATACAAAATATCAGTTCCAAGGCAGAAGAGAAGTAAGAGCTAGGCAATTGGGGGGGAAATGATTTACCCAAGGTCACACAGCTAGGAAGTGTCCAAGGCCACATTTGAACTCAAGACTTCTCATGTCAAAGCCTGATTCTATCCACTGAGCTCCCTAGCTGCCCTTTGAAAAGTTGGTTTTTAATAAAATATTTTTATGACTATATTTTTAAATAATTGGGTTCCTTTGTAATCTTAGGTGTTTTATTTTTCTTGTTTAAAAGTATGATTTTGAGAACAGATCCATAGTCTTCACCAGTCTGTCTAAGGGATCCAGGGCACACATATGGGTTAGATCCATATCTCTAACACAGCAGGAACTTTAGAAAGAAGGGAATCACCTTCACATCATCTACTTCCTCAATGCTACCTTTCTTCAAAGGCTTCCCACCGGACTGAGGTTGGTCAGGTAAATTGGCCAGTTCCCCAGCTCCAACTAGGCTTCCTTGACTTGTGGCCAGTGGGCACCATGTGTTAGCCTAAACCTCTCTAAATGGTAGGAGTGTGGGAGAAAGGATCCTGATGTAGATGCACTGCTTTGAGGAATTGAGTCAAAGGGTCCACCTTCCCGATGCCCTTTGCTTTGACCTACATCTTCCTCACTGCTGTTGTAGTAAAGAAGACCACAGAAGGTCTCTATCAGGCTTCCTGGTCAACATTAACATTCAGTCAAAGTATCCAGAGGCTAAGAGACTTCTCCAAGGTCACCCAGGTAGAGCTGGGGTTTGAACCAAGGTCCAGTGACTCCCAACTTGTCTCCTTCCAGTTGGTCCAGTGATGTAGTGAATAGAAGTTTTGACCTACAGTCAGAGGATATGGTTTTACACCCTGATTCTACTCCTTACCAACTATGGGATCCTGGGAACATCTTTTTATCTCTTCAGAACTCAGTTTCCTCATCTGTAAAATTGGAAGATTGGAGTTGGTAAGCTCTAAGGTATCTTTCTACACTAAATCTTATGATCCCATATCACTATAGAACCAGGAAGGGTGGGATTCTGTGCCTGGATGAGCTCATTTCCTCCCTAGATAACCTGGAGCAAGCATGTAGAGCTCTTTATTTTCCTCATCTGTAAAAGAAAGGGAGGGTGTCCTTTCTGCCTCTAAAGTTATGACCTTGGCATCATTCTTACATAGCTTTGTATAAGTCATTTCTCTTCTCCAGGTCTTAGTTTCCTCATCTGCAAAACTGAGGGAATTGGACTCAATAGTATCCAAGGTCTCTTCCATCTTTAAATCTATGATCCTGTGACTCAATTTGCTATGTAATTCTATGACCCAAATTGCTTTCTCTCCTGTGATCTTATGATTCATTGGGACAAATCGCTTTCTCTCTCAAAGTCTCAGTTTCCTCATCTACAAAATGAAAGACTGAGATTCTGTCAAAGTCTCAGCTCTCAAAGGAGTCAACTGGAAGTGCTACTCTATGCCCTTTGTTGAACCCCTCCCTAAATCTCCATAGATATTAATTAGAAGATAATGCCAATTTGATGATTTGGGGGCCTCCCATGGTGGGGGACTCCCTCTGCCCATACAGATTGTAGCCCTTCCATAACTTTGCATTTCATAGAATCATAGATCCTTGGAGTTGGAGGAACATTCAGTCCAACCCATCCTTCAACAGGAACTGACTACCTCCTAAGGAAGTCCATTCCACTTGGTAGCAGATCTCATTTAGGAGATATTCCTCCTTCGTCTTCAAACTGAAATTTGCTCCTTTGCCACTCTGACCCAGGATAAATTTGAGGGAGTTAACTTTCTTAATGTGTTCAATTAAAATGGCAGACGTAATTGTAAAATCAGTTTCTCACACACAAGGGTAGTAACAGGTATATTAGTGGAGTAGTGAAGCATCTACCTAGGTTCACACAGGTAAGAAGAGTTGGAGGTAGGATTGCAACCCAGTTCTTCCTGACTCCAAGGTCAATGCTCTGTCCAAAATGCCATTATTTCTATTTTGTTTTTCAGTCAGGTCTGATTCTTTTGACTCCATTTGGGGTTTTCTTGGCAAATATGCTAGAATAGTTGCCCATTTCCTTCTCCAGGTCATTTGACAGAGAAGGAAACTGAGGCAAACGGGTTTAACTCATGAAAATTAGTCTTCCTGATTCCAAGCACTATCCATTGCACTACCTTGCTGCCTCTATGTTATTATGCTACTTTTACTTAGAAAAATAAAGCCCTAGAAAATGATTTCTTCTTTCTCTATTGCTTGCCTCCCAGGAAGTCAGAATTCTTAGGGGAATCATTGCCTTTACACTTTCCAACAGACGGGCAAAAAATGGAGCCTTGGGATGCCCTGACCTCCTAGCAAACCAAACAGGCTCAATAAACATATAAGACAGAATAAAAAGATTTTAGACATGGAAGAGGCTGACCATAGCATTAATTCTTCCATTTCCTGGACTGTATGTCCATGAGGAGGGAGATCACACCTTATCTAGCTTTGGTATCTATCCAAGGGTCTAACCCAATAAAGACAAAACACGTTTTCTGAATGAACAAATGCATTTATGAATGAATGAATGAATCATACAACAAGAATGGAGTGCCTACTTACTATATGTCAGGCACTGTGTGATGTCTTGGAAATTGCTTAGTTATTTTCAGTCATGCCTGACTTTTTGTGACCCCATTTGGGTTTTCTTGGAAAAAATAATGGAGTTCATTTTATAGATGAGGAGACCAAGACAACCAGGGTTATGTGACTTGCCCAGGGTCACACAACTAATAAGTATCTGAGGCCAGACTTGAATTCAGATCTTCCAGGCCCAATGCTCTACCAATGTCACCTAGCTGTCTCTTGGAAATACCAAAAAATGAAATAATGTCTGCTCTCTAAAAGCTTACATTCTATCGTGTTAATTAATTAGTGGATCTAGAATAATCCCCTCATTTTACATCTTGGGAAACTGAGGCCTCCCCAGAAAGTTAAATGGCTTGCTCAGTGTCACACAAGTAATAAAGAAATGGCAGATTAATATAAACCCAGATCTCAACTCATTTCTTATTTCACAATAAGATGTCCTAAAAGGGCTGCCATCTTTCCCTGATGATCATGCTCCCTTATTTGGACACTGTGGATCAAATCCTGCCTTCCTCTACTTACCACCAAGAACGCTAAAGCTGTCTCCTCCCTCTGTAGCACTCCATAGAGATGCTTCCTGCGTTTCTGCCCCTCAGCTTTCTCTCAGAGGCTTTGGGGCCAATTTCTCAGAATAAGGCCAAAGGAAAGATGACCTGTAGAGGCAAGAGGAGAGTTGACTAAAGGTTTCAGCCCATCCTCCTCTTTTAAAAACCTCCTAGACACTCCATCATCAGTGATACCAATGGGGGAGGAGAAGTATAGACCTCTTTCTTCAAAAAACAAATAATCACAGAGGATCAGGAAGAGGCAAAGCCCAGAAAGGGAGCAAACAGATGGGCAGTGAGAGAAAAGATGGATTGCTGGGACCAAGGCTGGGCCATGAGCTCAGACAGTTCCTTCCCAATGGGAAACCACATCGGCTAAATCCAGGCAAGAGAAAAACATGCTTGACAGACAGTGTTATGCAGGGATTGATGGGGAAAAGAAACCTTATAAAGACAAATTAAATCAGCTCTTCAGATTGAGGGCAAGGACTATCCTGTTTTTCATATGGGCATCTATCTCCAGGGTTTTGTGCAATAATAGGTGCTTAATAAATATTTCTGAAATTACTATCAAAGGACCAGAAACCATAGACTAGGGCTGGAAGGGATCTGACTAGCAATCTAGTCCAACCACCTCTCTTTACAGAAGAGGAAACTGAGGCCCAGAGACATTAATACAATAAGAAGACATCATGTGATAAGAAGCAGAGCCAGGATTTAAATCAACATCCTCTGATTTCACATCCACATTTCTTTCTACTAATAATTATGAGGTTATCAATTATCCATTATATTTATACAATGCCTTAAAGTTTGCAAAGCATTTCACATAGATTGTTTAATTGGACACTCACAACAACCTGGGAAAGGAGCTGCTATCATTATCCCCATTTTACAGATGAAAAAGTAAAAAGGAATTAAATAATTTTCCAAGCATCATACAGATAACAGCAATAATAATAGCATTTATAAAGTTATTGAAGGATTGCAAATATCTCATTTGATATTCACAACAATCCTAGGAGGCAGGTACTGTTTTCCTCATTTTATAGATGAGGAAACTGAGGTAGTGAAGGTGACTTATCCAAGGTCACATAGTTAGAGCCTGAGATAGGATTCAAACTCTGACTCCAAGTTCACAGTTCAACCCATTATACCAAAATGTCTCTCCTGAATGAGTGTTTTTTAACCTATCGACAAATGTAAGTTGAGTCCTTGCTATGTGGCAGGGCATTTTGTGGTTTATTTTTAAAAGTCTTTTCATAAATGAGGAGCCAGATTTGCTCAAAATAGGGATGTCTTATACTGATGCAGTTTGCCATCCTCTATAATTATTTTTCTTAAACCCTTACCTTCTGTCTTAGAATTAATACTAAGTATTGATTTCAAAACAAAAGATCAGTAAGGGCTAAGCAACTGGAGTTAAGTGACTTGTCCAGGGTCACATAGCTAGGAAATATCTGAGGTCGCATTTGAACCCAGAACCTCCCATTTCCAGGACTGGTTCTCTAGTTACTGAGTCATCTAGCTACCTTGATCCTCTATAAACTAATAGAGATTTAGAGACTCAGTGACCTAAAGTCTTGAGAAAGTAAGTGATTTCCCTTTACTTCACAAATAAATGTCAGAGACAGAACTAAAATCCAAATCTTTCTAACTCTTTCCAGCCCACTAAATGAGAGCTTCCTCTCATAGACTTAATGACCATTGATGAAAACAGGCAAAGAAATATACAAAATCTCAATGTATAAGAGCACTTGGTCTGGAGTTAGAATGACCCGAGTTCAAAAATAACCATAGATACTTACTAGCTGTATGATCCTAGGCAAGTCACTTAACCTGTCTGACTCAGTTTCTATATCTATAAAATAGGCATAATAATAGCACCTACATCCTAAGTTTATTGTGAAAATCAAATGAGATCATAATTGCAAAACACTTAGGAGGGAGGGTAGGGAAAAGATAGTGGGAGAAGGAGAAGGAGAGAGAGGGAAAGAGACAGAGAGTGGGGAGAGAGAGGAGAAGGTGGGAGGGAGAGAGAGGGGGAGAGAAGAAGGGAAAGATGAAAGGAAAGAGAGGGAAAAGGGAGGGAGGGAGGAAAAAGGGAGGAGGGAAGATAAATGAAGAGAGGGAGGGGGAGGGAGAGACAGAGACAGAAGGGGAGAGAGAGAGGCAGAGAAACAGAGAGAACCAGGATTGAACCTGTTTTTTCATTGACAGAGAGAACTTCTAAATGAGAAAACTCTCTCTCCCAATGCTGACAGGCAATGGCTCTGCAGTTCAGTCTGAGAGAATTGGCTGGAGCACTGAGAAGTTACTGGACTTCCCCAAGGTCATACAAACAGTCCAGGTCTAAGGTAGGATCTGAACCCAGGCTTCTGGATTCTAAGCTAAACCTTCTGTTCATTTATCTCTTATCGCTTGCCTTATACAATACATTCTTGATGAATTAGATGGAAAAGGCTCGTTGATGCCAAACCTTAAAGCTCTGGCATCCTCTGTTCTAGGGGCTCTCCCAGCCCTGATATTCTGTGATTTTCTCATTTCTGAAAAGGAAAGGAAAAGGGGGAAATGGGAGAGCAAGAAACAGAGACACAGACACAGACACAGACACAGACACAGAGAGAAAGAGCAAGGGAGAAAGAGACAGAGACAGAGAAAGAGAAGAAGGAAGAGATACTGCACTTTCCACCACCCCCACCAAAGATGGTAGGTAATAGAAAATCCTCTTTGCCTAACACATCACCAGCCTCTGGGGTCCAAGGGTTTTCCTCTCTCTCTGGCACACTCAGAGCTCAGATCCCCCAGGTTGCCCCCAACAGGCTCTCACTCCCATGCCCTTTCCAGAAGCTTCTGTCAAACCAAGATAGTACTCAACAACTACCAGCACAGAGCCTCAGGTCCTCAGGATGCAGAGGGAAGCACATGTCATCCCTACTTCTCCTGCCTGGGACAGACATGCCAGGGGCAGGATCACTGGGGCCATCACTGAGAAGGCTGACATTCCTCTAGCACTTTTACAGTTTGCAGAGTTCTTTACTTACAATGACATACTTAAGCTTTGCAATAATCCTGGAAGGTAGGGGCTATTACCCACCCACCCCCACTTTAAATATGGAGAAACTAAAGACCACAACAGACTTGCTTAGACTCAAACAGCTGGTAAATGTCCAAGGCAGGATTCGAACTCAGCTCTACCATCTCTGGACTACTTCCCTAGATCCAACTGACCATCGTGATTCTATATTCCTTCCTAAACTGCCAGGGTACCTAGTGGGTCCCCAGGGTCTTCTGCAGTTCTGGCTTTACCTCAGGAGTTTTTATTGCTGCCTGACATCCCATTATTTGAGTGAGATCCATTCCTCTGACCTAGCTACATCCTCTCAGACAAAGGAAATGGGGCTGTAGATTGAGCCAGAGTTCTGTCTGGGGCATGTGGCATTTGGGGAGTCACCTCCCCATATATGAGAAACACCTTTCTAGGCACTCTGGTATTGATCTGAGATTTCTGGATGCATATTTCTCTGCCAACAGGATATCTCTGTCCTGTCCCTGGTCCTCCTCCTGTTTGTTCCTCTTTTGTTGTTTAGTCATTTTCAGTCATATCTGATTCTTCATGATCCCATTTGGGGTTTTCATGGCAAAGATATAGGAGTAGTTTGCTATTTCCTTCTCCAGCTCATTTTACAGATAAGGAAACTGAAGCAAATAGGGTTAAGTGACTTGTCCAGGATCATTCGGTCTTTTTTGTTTTTCAGTTGTTTCAAATTCTCCAAGACTTCTTTGGGGTTATCTTGGCAAAGAAACTGGAGCGGTTTGCCATTTCCTTCTCAAGTTCATTTTACAGATGTGGAAATGGAGGCAAAACAGGGTTTAGTGATCTGTCCAGTGTTATTAAGTCTTTTTATTTTCAGTTGTTTCTGATTCTCTATGACCTTATTTGGGGTTTTCTTGGCAAAGATAGTTAAGTGTTTGCTATTTTTCCTTCTCCAGTTAATTTTATAGATGAGGAAACTAAGCATACAAGGTGAAGTGACTTGTCCATGCTCACACAGCTATTAAGTATCTGAAGCCACATTTGAACTCAGAAAGATGAGTCTTCCTGATTCTAAGCCCAGTGTTCTAACCACTGCACCACCTAGTTGTATCTTGAACATACCTATTTATTGTGCCAGTTTCCTCATCTGTAAAATGTGCTGGAGAAGGAAATGGTGAACCGCTCCAGAATCACTGCCAAGAAAACCCAGATGGGGTCATGAAGTGTCATACATGACTGAAAAATGATGATGACATCATAAGACACAAAAAGTCAATGGAAGGTAATCTCAGAGGAGACAATGTTAGCAGAAGAGATGGAGGGTGGGCCAATGTGAAGACAGGGAATAGTAGGAAGTCAGAAAATCTAAGAGGAAAAGGTGAAGAGGAAGTACATTCCAGGTAAGGGGTACAGCCAATGCAAAGACAAGAAAATGAGAGAAGAAAGGAAGACAATATGGTGGACTATAGACTATGGAAAGGGAAGGAAATTGTAGGAAAACTGGAAAGGTAGAATTGTAATGCCAGAGCATTCCTAGAAGTCATGGGTTACCACTGGAATTTAGTCAATGCCTCAAGAGGCTCTCTGGCACCTTCCCTGCTTGTAGTACTTCTTGCTTTGGGGATCTCATTCCTGGTCTATATGGAACATTAGTGGACTGCTCTAGTTTGGATCAGCAAGGCTGGCTCAGTCCTAGCAGCCTTCCTCATCGCCCCTTCTCTCCCTCCAAGATCCCTTGGAGATCTCCAGTTAAGCCATGTGAGCTTCCCTGAAATATTCCAAATAAACTGATTCTTCTAGGAAGCCTCTTTAAGGCTCAGTAATGGATCCCAATAGGAAGTGAAACAAGGATCCAGGGAGCTGATGAATCCCTGTTCTGGGTTACCCTCGGTGAGTCAGAGAAAAGTCTGATGACAGGATGGGAAGTAATGTGGGCAGAACAGAACAGAATCCCCAGAGAAAATGTTGGTGGCCCAGAGAGCCCCAGATCTATAGTTCACCTGGCATCCAGGGCCTGATGAGGAGAAAAAAGAAAGAAGACAATAAACTTGCAGCAGATATGGGTAGGCAAGGGACCCAGATGCCCAGCACAGGGGAGATTTTAGCTAGAGTTTCATAAATACAGGCATGGGACAGACTTATTTCTCAGGTCCTTCCCAACTCTGAAAGTCCATGGTCCATTAAGTTAGCAGGCAATAGGCATTCAGGGTGCACTTACTAACTGTCAGGCACTTTGCTAAGCCCTAAGGATACAAAAATTAAAACTAAAACTAAATGCAAAACCACAACCCCTGCCCTCAAGGAAGTCATATTCTAATGGCAGAACCAATATGTAAATAACTATTTCTATATAATAGATTATGTGGATGGGGAATGGAGAAGGTCTAATGAAAGCCCAAACCACTTAAGATGGCATCACTTATATGTAAGATGCTAGGGGACTGCTTCTAGGAGACTGAAGGACTGGAGCATTGGTCTATCACCTGGTGGAAAGAATATTTTCACTGGTTGAATAGCAAGAACAGTTGGCATCTTTAAAATGGCCTGAGTCAGCACTGACCCAGACTTTTCCTGCATTCTCATAAGAGTCTGAGGAATGAACTGACTTATTTGCTCATACTAAGGGAGGGGCCTCAAGTCTCCTTTTCCTGAGGCCATGTGACTCCAAGAAATAGTCTTAGGTCTTTGGGATCTTCATTGGTTCTTTTCTATTCTAGGTGAAGGAAGTAGAGTCTCTTATCTGTCTGAGGAGCTCCAGCCAGGGGTCCACAAACCCAGGCTAAACATTACAACCAGCCCAGAAACAAGATCTAAGAAGCAAGTGTCATGGGACTTCAGCCCAGCAGAAACCAGCATCAGTACTGGCTTAGGATATGAACTTGGGCAGACTAATGCTATGAGTCTAATTCCAACTCTCTGCCCATAGACTAAAGCGGTAGGTGGGAACCATGCCTCCAGGGTGTTGGAGCAAACATTTATTGCTCTATGTGTTAAGGAAATATCCTTTGTACAAGTTAATTTGATGTTAAGTGACTACAAGGAACTAGGATGTTAGTCACTAGACCTCTAAAACAGGGGGGCACAGCTGGTGGGGGCTCAAGTTGATAAAAGAAAAGGGATTTCTCAGCATCTGCAGATGACTAGAGAACCCTGAGGGTGGTAAAATGTGAAAGGTCTAGTCTTGGGAAAGTGAGACCAAAAAGCATTCATGTTGCTATCTATCTATCCATTCTGTCCATCCATCTACCTATACATCTATCACCTATCTAGCTGTCATCCATTGGTCTATCATCTATATGTCAATCATCTATCTATCTATCCACTGTCATCCATCCATCTACCTCTCTATCCATCCATTCTATCATCAATCTATCAACATCTTTACATACACCTAGAGAGAGGGAGAGACAGACAGACAGACAGAGAGACATAGGGATAGATAGATGGATGGATGGATAGAGAGATAGATAGAGAGATAGAGAGATAGACAGACAGACAGATAGATAGATAGATAGATAGATAGATAGATAGATAGATAGATAGATAGGCAGACAGATTGATTGATTGATTGATTGATTGATGAATGAAATATAGATACATAGGTAGGTAGGTAGGTAGGTAGGGTATATGCGTACAGAGGTAGAGAGGAAGAGAGAGATAGAAAGACAGATAGAAAGACAGATAGAAAGACAGATAGATAGATAGATAGATAGATAGATAGATAGATAGATAGATAGATAGATAGATAGATAGATAGATAGATAGATCGATGGATGGATGGATGGATGGATGGATGGATAGATAGATAGATAGATAGATAGATAGATAGATAGATAGATAGATAGATAGATAGATAATTAGACAGATAGATAATGACAGACAGACATAGATAGATAGATAGATAGATAGATAGATAGATGGATAGATAGATAGATAGATAGATAGATAGATAGACAGACAGACAGACAGATAAATAGATAGACACAGAGTAGATATAATGTAATCTGAGAGGAGGCAGCACTGGTAGCTGGGTACGGGTGGAGGAAGCAGGAAGGAGACCAAGAAAGGCTTCCTGCAGAAGGTAGAATTTGCAATGAGTATTCAGGGAAGTCAGAAGGCAGAATTAATAAGGAAGAAGAGGTTTCTAGTTATGGGGGAGCAGCCAAAGGAAAGTGACAGTGATGGGAGATGGAGTATCTTGTACAAGGATCAGCAAAAAGGCCAATGTTACTGGATTTGGAGAGAACATTGAGTGAAGTACAAGAAAACTGGAAAGTTAGGAAGAGGCCAGATTGGGACAAGCTTTAAATGTCTCTCACTGGCTCTTACATTCTTGGTTCTAAGAGTCCTTACAGACTTGAAATTCTGAGTTCTAAGGTCTCACCCACTCCCAACATTCCCTCCTTCCCAGGGCTGATATTTCACATTGTCAGGTTCCCCTCTGGCCCTAAGAATCCTTTTGTGTAGATTGAGTGCTTAGAAATCCAGCCTACCAAGAACAAAAAGAAAATGAAATAGGTGGCATCACTAGCAAGGACCATGTACCCCCATAGGGATTGTCTCCTCAGAGATGGCAACATTAAAGAGGAAAAGAAACACTCAAAGAGTGGAACCCTGTTTGGTTCCTAAGCTTCTTTCCAAAGTCAGACAACAAGCCCACAATTAGCTTTTCTAAATATACCACATTTCCATTCTTCAGAGTACCTAGACAGCTTGCTGCTAAAAATAAGAGAGAAGGAAATCTGTCTGATTTTTTTTTTTGTGAATCATAAACACTCTATCTGGCAGTTCTTGAGTTTCAGGGTAGACCTCGAATGATGATTTCTTTTTCCTCAGTTGCCTCTTCAGTTAAGATTTGACTATAAGACTCCTCATCCAGAGTCTGCTGTTCTCCCCCAGACTTGGATGAACTGGGAAGAACCCCAGAGCCAACTATTATTTCCCACCTCCCTCTGGAAATCCTAGGCAAGAGTTGAAACTGGAATATAAGACATCCCTGGAAATCGTTACCCCATCCCCTCAGTCCAAGAGTGCTTTGCTCACTCCTTCAGTTTGTTAGTAAACAGGGGTGCCAACTAAAGCCTAAACCAACTGTGCCACTCTGGGGGACTCCTGTCTGCAGTACTGGGGAAGGATACTGAGTCATCACTCCGTGTTCCAACATAGACTCTCTATATCAAAGTTAGAGAATGGAATGTTCATGTACGTACACATGACTGCCATTCGCCTAACTTCTTCCCTTAGGGCATGAGGATAAACCATTAATATTCTGCCTCTGACATCACAAATTAACATTAGTAGACAACCCAACAACAGCACAAAAAGACCATTGGACTGAGAGTCAAGAGACTCGGGTTATAGGATCTCCAAGTAAGAAAGGACCTCAGGGCCATCCAGTCCCACCCATACCACTCCAAAACCACCCTTCTCCCCCATTCCACACAGATCATTATCCAGGCTTTCCTGGAAGACTTCCAGAGAAGGGCAATGTATTATTTCCCAAGGAAACTCAATTCATTCTTTTTTAAACCTTTACTTTCCATCTTAGAATCATGACTAAGTATTGATCCTAAGATAGAAGAGCAGTAAGGGCTAAGCAACTGGAATTAAGTGACTTGCCCAGAGCCATGCAATGAGGAAGTGTCTAAGGTCACATTTGAACCCAGGTCCTCCCCATTCCTAGCCTGGTACTCTATCCACTGTCCTATCTAGGTACCCTGAAACTCAATTCAATTTGCATAGCACTAATTGTTAGAGGATTTTCCCTTACTTCAACTCAATCATTACTCACTAGAGTTGGTCTTCCATGATTCCATTTAATCCTCTTCCCACTCCCAATCACCTTATATCTATTTTGTATAGATATATATTTTCTCCTCCAAACAGAGAGGAATCTCCATGAGGGCAAGGACTGTTTTCCTTTTTGTCTCTGTATCCCCAGTGCCCAGCACAACATCTGGCATATTATAGGTCCTCAAGAAATTATCATTTTTTGCTTCCTTAAGGTCTAAATCTATAACTTCTGTCCACTGATCTTAGTTCTGGGGCCAAGGAAAACAAATCTAATTCCTCCTTTAAGTGATAGCTTTTTAAGTATTTGAAGATTAACTATCTGGTCCTTCCCTAAGTCTCCTCTCTGAGAAAAGCCTTCCCAGGTCCTTCAGTGTATCTATAGATGACACAAAATTGGAGTTTAGTCCAAATTCTGCTAGATTTAGTATAGGAAGTCATTTAATCTCTACACAGTCATATCATCTCAGTTCCTTCATCTATAAAATGCAACTATTATAGTAGGTAACCTCTGAGATCCCTCAGCCAATGAATCTGACCCTCCTCGAATAAATGAATGGAAGTTTTGCTTGGGATCTTTCTGTCTTGCTTCAGTAATAATAACATCTCAAAACATGAGTTAACCTTCAATAGAGTTATCATAACATATAATAATATTGATATTATATATTATGTGATAATAGTAATATAATTCCACATAATATATAAATATAATATTATTATATAATAGCTAGTATTTATATGATGTATAAATATAATATTATTACATAATAGCTAGCATTTATTAAACAAAGAATTTACAAATATTATTTCCTTTGATCCTTGAAACAACTCTGGGAGGTTGATGCTATTCTAATCCCCATTTTACATATGAAGAAATTGAGGCAGTCACAGGTCAAGTAATTTGCCCAAGGTTATATAGCTAATAAGTGTCTGAGGTCAAATTTGAATTCAGGTCCTTTTGACTCTTTCTGACTCCAGGAAAAAGTTCAAGCTTTAGAGTTCAAAAAGCTGGGTATGAATTCCAGCTCTGCCATTCAACTCCGTGTCACTGGGCAAATAACTTCACCTGCCTTGATCAATGTTTCCTTAACTTTAAAGGAATTGGAGATGAGCAAGGGAAGTCCCTGGACTCAAAGAGTCTAAAGGTCTAAATATAAAATGTTATGAACAACAAAACCATCCAAGCTGGTATTTTCTTTAACAGGACTGCCACCCTCATTCAGTATGATAGCATCACAGATTTAGAACTGGAAGGGATCTTAGAGTCACTGAGTCCAATTTACTTTACAGATATGGAAACTGAGTCCCAAAGAAGATAAGTGACTTGTTCTAGGTCTGTGTTGGTGATGCACATGTTCCAGAGGGGGTTGTTCCTCTCCCCCTCTCCCTTGCCTGAGGACATTTCTCCCATCACCATCTGCCCAGCAGCCCAACGGGAGTGCTTCCTCCTGCCCCTGTCTGGAGTAAGTGGCTCACTTGTGGCATTAGTGTTGCAGTTTGGGCACTTGGTCTCTAAAAGGTTTGCCATCACTGCTCTAGGTCATACAGGCAGCATATGACAGAGTTAGCATTTAAACCCTGATCCTTTGACTGGTGCTATTTTGTTGTTTGATCATTTATAGCCACCAACAGGGATATTCAAAAAGTCAAGGAAGTTCATCAGAATGGGGTAGTGGAATGGACACTATATTTGAAATCAAAAGTCCAAGGTTCAAATTCTGGCTCTGCCACTTACTAGCCATAAAACCATAGGCAGAATCTCTGTTGAGGTTTTTGTTCCCTCATCTATAAAAGAAGATTCAACTAGAGGACCAGTAAGGTCACTTGTTGGTCTCAACCCATCCTTATGTGTGCTACTTTCCTACCAGGCAGCAAGGTGGCAAAGTATATAGAGCTGAACTTAGAATCTTGGAGTCCTGAGTTCAAATTTGACTTCAGATACTTCCTAGTTGAGTGACCCTTGATAAGCCATTTAACTTCACCTGTAAAATAGGGATAATATAGCAACTTACTTCCAAGGTTATCTTCAGGATGAAATGGAATAATATTTACATAGTACTTTAAAAGTACTAATAAGGTGCTATATAAATTCTATTTATTATTATATATTAATAATTATATATTATCATTATCATTATAATTAGTATCCCATTTGTTACTGAATTAGCAGTCCCAGCAGACTAAAGCTGGGACAGCATCAACCTGAAGACTGCAGGTAAGGAGTTGAATCAGTGTGGTTTCTAAATTATCAACAAGAGTTAGCAAAAATTAAGCTGGTGAAGGAAGAAATATGATGAAGATGAGGTTCCCTTTTTATTCTCTCACCATCTCCTCCTCAGGCTCCCAACTGCCTTGCCACCCACACTAGAGATCCTGTCTTAGAGGCTTCTGTCCTTTTATCTCTGGAGCTTGTGCCCACTGTTCTACTAAATGGTTGCTTTTCCTTAAGCCCCAGGCGCCATGCTTCTCTACATTTCTTACAATCTGGCCATTTCTTCCTCAGTCTCACAACTCTGCTCTTGTTTCTGGATGGGATGTGCCAATCTACTCCCCTAAAAATTTTAGTCTGGTAGGGAAATGGAGGCTGAGAAGCCTAAAGTGACTTATGCAGGATCACTCAGCCTCTGTTTCCCCATTTGCAAAATGAGGACAACCCAATCCTCAAGAGTTCACATTCTGATGGGGGAAGAAAACACACAAAGCTGAGCTGCAAAGTTGAGTAGAAGAGGAGAACAAATGGAAGAATAGTCCAAGGCCCTGAAGGAAAGAGGAGGGATGATGGCTGGAGCATATGTGGGATGGTTTGGAGCTGGTGACCAGGAAGTTCACTAGTCCACATGATCTTAGACATGGAGCTAGTGGAGAGTGCTAGCCAAGCAATGCCCTCATTTTCCATAAGAGGAAAATGATGCCTAAGGAAATGATCTGTTCAGTGTCACCCAAGAAATAAATGGAACAAGTGGACCTAGATCCAGGAATCAGTGCTCTTTCCCTTGGACCAAATTGCCTACTCATACCTCACTGGGGAGGATGAATTCCACCAGCACCCCATCTTGTCCCCGTCTTTCATATCCATTTTATTCCATCTTAATCAGAAAAACCTTCCAGAAGCTGGGGCTAGCTAGGAGCTTGTCTCAGGTTCCAGAGAAAGCTTGTAGGTCATTCCTGGCTCCTTGCCATTTTGATTAAGGGGGGGGGGGGAAGGTGTTATCTCTATTTATGTTTTTGAACAAGAAGGCCAGTTCCTTTGTGATGGCATTCTTTGTTCATCTCTGAGCCTCAGCATCTTCCCAGTTCCCTTTCTTTCTAAAGCAGGCTCGCTAATTGGTTTTTCCCTTCCAACATTCCTTTCCCATCCCTCAACCTCTCCGGGCCTGAGGCAGAATCCCCAGAGGCAGTGAATGCTATGATGAGGGATGTGAGACCTTCCTCATCAGGCACCCCCAAAGGAATGCCAACTCAGTGAAAGGAGAGCTGTCAACATTCAGTTTCAAAGAAAATAACCTGACACATTCTTTAATCTCTCTCTCTCTTCTGGGGATTAAAGCATCCTAAGAAGTAACAACTGAAAACTCATTTAATTTCCCAGTTCAAAATATGTTCTATCAGCCAATAAATTTGAAAAATGAAATTGGAAAATAAGAAGGAAAATATTTTAAAGTTCTATGTGGCTAATTTAAAGGTCAATTCTTCTGGGGTGGGGAGTGGGGGGAGAATTTCACCAGGTATTCTGGTAGTCATCATTCAATCTTACATTCTCCTATCCCCTTTCCAGATATTAAAAAAATCATAGAATTATGGATCTGTAATTAGAAGAAATCAAAGCAATCTAAATCAAATCAATGCAATGCATTGTTTTACAGTTGGGAAATTGAGGCACAAGTCTCCTTGTAATTTGCCCAACATCATGTAGGTAGTAAGTGGAAAAGTTGGAATTTGAAAACAGAGAAACAATATTGCATGGTGGCTAGGAAAGGGGAAGAGAGGGGAATAGACATTTATTCGGTGCCTGCTATGTTCCAGGCACTATGCTATGTGCTTTACAAATAAATATCAGTTGATTTGATACTCTCAACAACCCTAGAAGGAAGGTGCTATTATTACTTTCATTTTACCACTGAGGAAACTGAGATAGAGGTTAAGTGACTTGTCCAGGATCCCACAGCTAGTAAATGTCTAAGGCTGCATTTAAACTTGGGTGTTCCTGACTTCAGGTCCATTACTTTATTCACTGTGCCACCTAGCTGCCCCAGGGGCACTGGGCACTTATAGTTTGTAAGACCTGGGCTCAGATCATGCTTTAGACATGAACTCCTGTTGTTGGTTAATCTCTCTGTGCCTCATTCTCTTCATCTCAACAAAGAGGAAATTGGACTTGCTGACCACACCTCCAATGTCTCTTCTAACTCTAAATCTAAGATTTTCTGACTTTGTGATCCTAGATCCTCCAGATCCAAAGCTACTCAGACTCCTGAATATTCTTCCTCTTTCCCTTTCCACTGCCCAAATCATTCTCCCTGCCTAGGAACGCCATATCACTCAGGATCCTAAAGAAAAGGCACTGGACCCAGGGTCCAGGAGCAATTTATTGAGGATGATTCAGAAAAGTAAAACCTTACGGGCAATAGAGAAAAGTGCCTGGGCTGGAAAGAGAGTAATGATACAGGATTTTAACGAGATGATCATAATCCATCCATCTACCTTCCAATTCATGGAGCAAAGTTCTTAGAATCATGAATATTGGGGCTTAAGGAAGCATGAATAAGAAGCACGTTCTATACCTCCCATAGTTACAGAAAGCTGTGAACTTCTCAGATGGAATCAATCGGAGGGAGGAGCTTGGTCTGAATAACGTTGAGTCAGCTCTATTTAAATCAATCAATCGAAGGCATTAAACCAAGTTTGGAGTCCGCCATTTGAGTATATACAGAGGAGTCATTTAGCCAAACCTGAGAAGGACTCACTTGGTAAGATGGAGGGGAGAAGGAAATAGAAGAACCTCTGTCACACACACACACACACACACACACACACACACACACACACACACATCTCTTCTCTTTGAGTAAAGAACTTTGAGTTGTGAACTCCAAAAGATCAGAGGATTTGTGTTTCGCACCAGCATACAAGAACCTAAAACAACTGATTACATGTCTGCATGGGGAACTTAGAACAAACTAGACAAGTGAAGAAAGTTAACTTCAAGAAGCCCAGCATAAAACTCTTATCAAGGCTAAGAGAAACTTCACAAGTAACCCATAAAGGGGAGAAAAGTAATTCCAGCAAGAATTCTTTCAGGATCTAGGAGTTATCCCCTTTGCCATGTTTGCTTTAAGTTTGACCCCATTTTCCTCTAGTTCTTGGATTGTGCTTATAGGATAGCACGCCTCCAGTTTGAGAAACTGTTATGTGTCAACTTAATAAATACCCATTTGTAGAAGTTAATTGTCTGGCTGGCTAATTGGTGTCAAGTGATAATCATTAGATGAAGTATACAGTAGGGGCTTCTGAGCAATTGTAAAACAGAGATAGAGACAGACAGATAGAGACTCCTCTCCTCCAGAGAGAGGGAGAGGAGGGAGGGAGAGAGAGAGAGAGACAGGGAGAGAGACAGACAGACAGACAGAGACAGACAGAGACAGAATCAGAGTCAGAGGGAGGGAGAGAGAGAGAGACAGAGAGAGAGAGAGAGAGAGAGAGAGAGAGAGAGAGAGAGAGAGAGAGAGAGAGAGAGAGAGAGAGAGAGAGAGAGAGAGGGAGACAGACAGACAGACAGACAGAGACAGACAGAGACAGAATCAGAGTCAGAGGGAGGGAGAGAGACAGAGACAGAGACAGAGACAGATACAGATAGACAGACAGAGACAGACAGAGACAGAGACAGAATCAGAGTCAGAGGGAGGGAGGGAGGGAGGGAGGGAGGGAGGAAGGGAGGGAGAGAGAGAGAGAGAGAGAGAGAGAGAGAGAGAGAGAGAGAGAGAGAGAGAGAGAGAGAGAGAGAGAGAGAGATTCCGAGAATCCTCAGAGGCAAGACCCAAAAGCTCTAGCCTCTCAGTGCCTATGGAAGTTAAAAGAGAAAGTCAACAGTCAGCATACATTTACTATTTTTTATTTATTATATGCCAGGCACTGTGTAAAGTTCTAGCAACATGACCAACAGGCAAAAACCCAATTCAAAAGCATTTTTACAAATGAAAGTATGCCAGAGCTAAAAAAGTCGAGAGGAAATCTGAATTGGAAGAACCTTTAGACCCTCAAACACTGAATATCAGAGATAGAAAAACATTAGGAAAGAAAGGATTTAGAGTAGAGAGGACTCTAGAACAGAAACTCAGAGAAACCAGTGCTTGTCCTAGATCAACTAATGGGCTGAATCTTCAGACTTCTCATCCAGAACTCTGGGGTTGGGGTGGGGAGCCATGAAATAAGAATGGCATTATGGTCTGGTACCAAAGAGGATAGAGAGCTGGGGTTGACGTCAAGAAAGTATGGGTGGGATCTCACCTCCAGGGCTCTCTAACTTTGTCAGCCAAGCTAACTTACATAAGCCTTTGTGTCCAAAGTTTCTCATTCTATAAAAAAGGAATAAGAATTAATAATAGTTAGCATTTATTTAGCACTTCAAGATTGGCAATGTACTTTATAAATATGATCTCATTTGACCTTATTACAACCCTGGGAGGTAGGTACTATGTTTATTTCCATTTTACAGATGAAGAAACTGAGGCAGAGAGGTTTAAGTGATTTACTGAGAGTCACTCACATAGTCAGTAAGGCTGAACTTGAACTCAAACCTTCCTTGGACTCCAGGTCTAGGTCTCTAACCACTGGACAACCTAACTGATCTGGATAATTACTGATAATTCCTATAGTATTTCCTTTATAGGCTTATAATGAGGGTCCAATGAGGGATAGTTATAAAGCACTTAGCACAGTGTCTGACACCGAGTAGGAACTGTAGCATACCAGGTATATTAGCATCATGGAAGTATTATTGGTGTATTGATATTGTATCTTATGTGTTCATATACCAGACTCATGGTCATGTTACTTATTGATTATTGTATTGCCAAATCTTCAGTCCAAAGGTGAAAAAAGAATTCCTGAGCAGGACATTATTTGCCACAGGGTCCTAGCTCACACCTTATTAGACCACGTTCCTTTCCAAGTCACATGTTCGATTAACCTCCTTCTCTTTTGATTACGTGGTTGTCAATTGAGCCAATGTTAAAGCCTATGCCATGTCGCATGTTCATTGGCTACCTCCCACTCCACATTCCTAATCTCTCCAATAAAAGTTGGACGTCACGTGTGGAGCCCTCTCTCACTTCCATCAGGGGAGCACGGCAACATGTAGCCCATATTTTTAACTCCTTGTCTCTGAGTCTTTATTCCTGTGCCTCTCTCTTTCTCTCCTTTATCCATTTTCCCTCAGTTTCCAATCTCCTTCTCCACCCACGAGAATTTTAGGATATAACTACAGGAGGTTATAGGAACTGTTTAAATACTTCTTCCCTTCTTCTTGTGCCCTCAGAAATACCTTACAAACCTTAAAGTGGCAATGCCTGTCAGATAGTATTCTTATTATCTCAATTCTAGGTGTAATGTGGTAAATTCTCAACAAGGTTGGTGAAGGTAATTCATTCCAAAACCTTCCAGCTGACGGCAGTATACAAATTAGCTTCCACATCTGTTTGAGAAAACTAATTTCATTACAGGGAACAATTCACTGGGGGGTTCTTTGTGTCATTTTTTCCCATGAAGATTTCACTTCAAAAGGGAGATCAAGCCATTTCCTTGTGAAATTCATAATCATTCCACAAGGACACCTTTCATGGATGTAAGTAACAGCCAGATCAGGGAGGAAAGAAGACAGGCGGCTCCAGGAAGAAACCAAATTGGAATACACAGAAGACTTTGGTGAGATGAAAACTACAGAGCAGCAGATTGTTCAGGAGGAGGTAATAGTTATTGCTGTTGTTAATAATAATAATAGGTTGGACTTTAAAGATCAAATGTAAAGGATGTCAGGCAGTACTGATGGAAATGGGGTTGGTCTTAGAATGGCACCCTAGGAGGAGAAGAGCAAGAGAATCAGGAAATGGTCCAGTTTGGTTTTTGAACAACCCTGTGAGCTCAATGAAAGGAAAGTTCCATCTTTTTAACATTGACATTCTCCCAGTGTTGCTATATGGAGAAAATATCCAGAATGCAGCCATCTCCAAAGAATTAAAATTTTAGTATCTGGCAATGGATGACGGAGAGGCACATGGTGAGTGTGAATGGGTAGCAACATGGAAACCCAGTGAAGAAGTTTGAAAAAGAGCAGAAATCAGAAGTGTCATCAAGAAATTCTGTGATCAGAAGAGAAAATGGGCTGATTGTATACTGAAAGCAGGATAGGTGGACAGCCAATGGCACCCTCACAATATCAGGAAAGATGTACCCCCATCATGAACCTAGACAAGAACATAGACAAGAGTTGTGCTGGCATTGCTGATACATCACTGCACTACTAGAGAGAATTCCCAAATCAGTGAGATCAGAGATTCATTGGGGTATTTGGTAGTAATGATGATAACAAAAGAAAGACCCTCCTAGTCAAATTTCCTCCAGAGCAAGCACTTTCATTTTTTCTTTATATCCTCAGAAAAGTGCCTGGCATATCATAATTCTTTTTTCTTTTAAAACTCTTACCTTCTACAATTGAATGTAATGGACTTCTCTACTAACAGCAATGCAATGATCCAGGACAATTCTGAGGGACTTATGAGAAAGATGCTATCCACATCCAGAGGAAGAACTGTGGGAGCGGAAATGAGAAGGAAAACAACTGCTTGATCACATGGGTCGATGGGGATATGAGGATGTAGACTAAGAGAGAGAGAGAGAGATCCTTCAGGAGGAAGATACTCTACTAAACTTTAAGCTCCCTGATGGCAAGACAATATTGTATACTTCTTGGTATCCCCAACCATGTCTGGTTAAGCATACAAGGATCTAAGGATTCTTCAGTAAAAGAGACCTCAGAGGTCATTTAGTCCAATCCCCTCACTTTGTTTTGAGGGGTTATATTCAATTTAATTTTATTTTCATTTCCAAATTCTCTCCTCCTATCCCCTCCCACTCAATAAGAAGTAAAAAAAATTCATGTAAAACAAATTTCTACATTAGCCATGTCTAAAATAAAAAGCAAGAAAAATAAATAAAAAGAAAATATATATGCTTGCATTCACTCTCTATGATGAGTATCAACTCTCTACCTGGAGGTGAATAGCATTTTTTTATCATGAGTCCTTTGGAATTGTGGTTGGTCATTGTGTTGATCAGAGTTACTAAGTCTTTTAAATATGATTATCATTACATTATTGCTGTTGCTGTATACATTGTTCTTTTGGTTCTTTTTGCTCACTTCACTTTGTATCAGTTCATATAAATTTTCTCATATTTTTTTCTGAAATCATCCCCTTCCTTGTTTCTTAAAGCTCAATCGTATTTGATCACATTCACATAGCATAACTTATTCAACCATTTGCCAATTGAAGGACAGCTCTTCAGTTTCTAATTCTTTGCCAACACAAAAAAAGAGATGTTATAAATATATATTTTACATAGAGGACCTTTTTCTCTCTCTTTGATCTCTTAGGGAGTGGTATCAGTAGTAGTATCACTGGGTCAGGCAGTATGCAGAGTTTAACATCTCGTAGGGTATATTTCCAAACTGTTTTCCGTAATGGTTAGACTAGGTCACAGATCCACCAATAATGCATTTCATTTTATATGTGAAGAAACTAAAGCCCAGAGAAGTTAGTGATTTGCCTAATGACAAACAAGCCAAGACTTGATCCTACCTTTGGAATCAGAGTTCTTTCCTGTTCTACCATGAAGCTTTTTATGTTCACTGGAGTTTTCTTGGTTGTTTAGAATAACCAGGCCACCTAAAGTGACTCAGTAGATAGAGCACCAGACCTGGAATTGGGAGGACTTGGGTTCAAATCTGGTCTCAAACACTTCCTATCTGTATGACTCTGGACAAGTCACTTTACCCCAACTATTCCTTAAAGCTCTTCTGCCTTGGAACCAATACTTAGTATCAATTTTAAGATAGAAGGTAAGGCTAAAAAAGAAGAAGACTAGAGGGTTCAAATCTGGCCTCAGACACTTCTTAGCTGTGTGACCTGGGTAAGTCATTTAACCCTGATTGCCTAACCCTATCTTAGAATTGTTACTAAGACAGAAAACAAGGATTTTAAAAGAAAGAATAGATTTTAAAACAAATGGGGTTTTAACTAATTCAAAATAAACCCCAAAGCCCAGGGAGGTAGAAGAGTTTGTTCAAGGTTCTACAGTTGGAGTTAGCAAGCAACTGAGTAGGGGGTTTTAATCCAAACTTTCTTATTCTGGATATACATTATTATAGAAGGTATATTGTTCTAGAGGCAACTAAGTGGTGCCATAGTCCACAGAGTACTGGACCTGGAGTCAGGAAGACCTAAGTTCTGATCCAGATTTAGACACTAGTTATTTAACTCTGAACAAATTACTTAACTTCTGTCTGCCTCAATTTCTTCCACTGCAATGGGATAGCCATATCACCTATCACTCAGAACTGAGGTGAGAATTAAATGAGATCATTTTGTAAAGTGCTTAGCAAAATGTCTGTCACAAACAAAGTGCTTAATAAATGCTTTTATCCTTTTCTTCCTCGGTGAGGAAAAAAAAACAGGGACTCAGCATTTACCTTATATTGCAAGCTCTCTGAGGGCAGGGACTGTCTCTATTTTTCTTCTTTGTTTCCACAAGAAACTTCCACTTAGCACAGTGCCTGGCACATAGTAGGTAATTAATAAATGTATATGGATTGGTTGATCCAAAATCAGACATCCTGCTCTGTTCTGATCCCTGGGAAATTCTGACTCTGAAAATCAGTGACGTTATTTTCAAAAATCTAAGCCCTAGACAAAAAAAGGCTGCCCAGCAGTGACTCAGCCCTGGGTAAGATGGGGCACTCTCCACATTTCTTGGCTTTGGCTTCTTAGCTGATTTTCCAAACTTGATGACTTAGCTGCAGAGTTGTGACTGACCACTCTGGAGCCCAGAGCAACAAGCAAGAAAGGTGTCCTCAAAGAAACTGTATAAAGATAAACACTATTTTTATGCAATAAGGAAAGAGATTTTCTCAGGCAGGTCTTAGAATTGGAAGGAGACCCTGAAACACTCTCATATAATAGAGAGATACAGACTCTGGACCAGTGCCTCCCATGAGTGAAGGTTCCCAGGACACCAGTGCTGGAGAGGTTCCTGCTAGAGTAGGGAGCTGAGTTAGACCCACCTGTGTACTTACCCTGTTGTGTGGTTGCCCAGGGTAAAAATGATGTCATCTGATAGCTTTAGACTCTAATAAATTATTTTTGTTACCTAGATTAAGGAACTCAGCTGTCTCTATGAAAGCAATACAAGCACTCTCAGCACCATCTAAATTCCAGCACCCTAGGGTGAAGACCCATGGCTCTGTCCTAGTTAAAACTCTGCTTAGCTGCATTAAGTGAATAGTGATGGGCATCCAAGTCCCAGTTCAGGAATAGCAGTGAGAATAAACAGAGAGCTTTAGATCAGAGTAGATTTTTTTTCCATCCTTTCTTGTATATGTCATCAGTGTCAAGAGGAAATTAACACAAAATATAGTATTATATTAGAAAGGAAAATAGAGGAGTCACTGTGGTCCAACAAAAGCATGCCAGATTTGGAACCAGAGGATCTGAGTTCAAATCTCATCCCTCCCAATTATTGCCTTATGACCTTAGATAAGTCATTCTCTGACCTCAGTTTCCTCATCTGTGATATATCCTCCAAGTCAAGGAATAAATATCCTCCAATTTAGAATATAGACAGTTCTGGAAGGGGTCTCGGAATTGGAAATGTCAGAACTGGGAGAGACTTTAGAATATAGAATGTCAGAGCTAAAGGGGGACTTAGAATGTAGAATGTCAAAGCTTTGGGGGAGTTTTAAAATAGGGAATGTCTGAGTTAGATATTCTAAATTCCCTGGAGGGCATCAGAATTTGAACCCAGGTCCCTTGATTCTAAATTCTCTTTAGCATGAGTAAACCATTTAACCTCTCCAATGCTTGATTTCCTGATTGGCAGTGGAAACAACACTACTGTCCTTGGGGTGTTACTTTACTCATATGAGCCTCAGTTTTCCTAATCTCTAAATGGAAGAGCTGGAGTAGATAACCTCTCAAGGTTTCTTCTAGTTCTAAATCTATGATCCAAGGATTCTGTGCCTTCTATCTGTAACACCTCCTTCATGGGGATTAAAGATTCAGAGCTAGAATAGGTAAGGGATAGAGACCTGGCATTAGAATAAGGAAGAATTGAGTTCAACTCCTGCTTTAGAAATTTGCTAGCTCTGTTATTCTGGGTAAGTCATTTAACTTCTCTCAGACTGCTGCTTCTTCTGTAATAAAGCAGTACCTAGAATTATAATATATGATAATAAAATATAATATACTATAATGTATAAAGTAATATAATATATGTTACTTTTACTATAATTATATACATTTTTATTTCTATAACTATATAAATAAATATTCTTAAATGTAATACAATGTAACATAATATAATATATTTAATTTAACATAAATAATCTACTGTAATATAATACATAATGTAATATAGTTGTTTTGATTATATATCTTATATAAATTCTTATTTTAATTATATGATTATATAAATATATGGTAATATTAAAAATTATAGTATTTAGAATTTATATAGCATTTTAGGGTTTGCAAAGCACTTTAAAAATATCATTTCAGGGGGCAACTGGGTAGCTCAGTGGATTGAGAGCCAGTCCTAGAGACGGGAGGTCCTAGGTTCAAATCTGACCTCAGACACTTCCCAGCTGTGTGACCCTGGGCAAGTCACTTGACCCCCATTGCCTAGCCCTTACCACTCTTCTGCCTTGGAGCCAATACACAGTATTGACTCCAAGACAGAAGGTAAGGGTTTTTAAAAATATATATCATTTCATTTGATCCATTCAGAAAAATTTGAGTCCAACCCTCTCATTTTATAACTGGGTGGTACAGCTGAACATGAAGTTCAAAAAACTTGAGTTCAAATACCACCTCAGACACTTATATAGTTGTGTGACCCTGTGACAGTCACTTAACTTCTTCTAGTCTTAGTTTCCATATCTCTAAAATGGAGATCTTAATAGAGCCTCTCTCTCAGGGCTGTTCTGAGGGTCCAATGAGATAACATTTGTAAAGAATTGTATAAGTTCTGGCTACTATTATTATTCTAGAAAAGGGAAAAATCTGAGAGGGGTTAATTGACTTACACAGAGTGATAGAGCTAGTAAAATTCTGAGGCCGGAATTGAACTCAGATCTTTCTAACTCAAAGGTCAGGGGTCTAGGCAATGCCCATTCTAGACGCTCTAGGAGTCTCAAAGAAAATAAAATATGCTTTGTAAACTTTCAAGTGCTATTAAAAACATCTGTTGTTATTTTAAAACGAGGTAACATGCAGAAAACCCAAAAGGACCATATAAATTGTTATCATCATTATTAATTGGGCTTAGAGCCTGATACATATTCATCTAGGATGCTGCCAGCCAGCCTAGTGTTCTTTCTCTCTGGCAAGAAGAAAAGTATTTCCCATCTCCAGAGCCTAGTCTCGCATTGTCAGCGTGAATGGAGGGAGGGGTTCTCATCCCTCATCTGCCCCTCTGCATGCCCAAATACCTGAATCAAGCTCATCAATTATAGCAAAGAAGAATGCATCCCATTGAGAGTCTCCTGAAGATATGGGCATCTGGATACAATTGGTTAGAAACAGCAGCTCCACCAAATGGAAGGTTTCTTTAAAAATGTATTTTCTACCCTCAGAGAGTTAAAGGCTTAATTTATTCACTTCTGGTAGCATTCTCTATAACCAAACTATTATTCTTGTAGAGGAGATGAAAAGAGAGCCTTCCTCAAAAGATTGCTCCCATTAATTTTTAAGTTCACTGCTAAAAGATTTAATCTCCCATTTCTCTCCTGTTAATGGGATTTGTATTAGAATAACTTATTTGCTGATTTAATTAATTGCCATATAGCCTATCCAAGGCTGGATTCGGCATTCACAAATGACTGATTTTTATCAGGAAATATAGTGTATATTGCTTAATTTGGGGGAAATTCACAAGCTGAATAGACTCCTTCCTACCTTTGAAATAGCTCTTTTTTTGAAACAGACTTTAGCCTTAGAAGAAGTGCAATGTACCTAGTTATGGTGTCAGAGAGCTACAAAGGATCTTGGAGCACAGAATATTGGAACTCGGAATGTCAGGGCTAAAAGGGAATTTAGAATATAGACAGTTCTGGAAGGGGCCTCGGAATTAGAAATGTCAGAACTGGGAGAGACTTTAGAATATGGAATGTCAGAGCTGAAGGGGGACTTAGAATGTAGAATGTCAAAGCTTTGGGAGAGTTTTAAAATAGGGGATGTCAGAGTCAGGAGAGGTCTTAAAAACAGAGAATGTCAGAGCTGGGAAGAACCAAAACAGAGAATGTCGGAGCTGCAAGGGATCTTGGAACAAAGAATATTAGAGCCTGGGGGTGGGGGGGGAGGGCTTTAGAACTGGGAATGTCAGACTTGAGAGAGACCTTAGAATACTGAATGCAAACCTGAGAACAGAATGCCAGAACTGGGAGGGCCATCATTTGGAGAATGGCTGAACAAACTTGGGTATATGTATTTAACTGAATATTATTGTTCTGTAAATTTAGGAAAGAGACTGTTTCAGAAAATGTTGGGCAGCAGAACAAAGGCCAATGAAGAAGAAAAGAATCAAGAGAACAATTTATACAAAGATAATGACATTGTAAAGAAAAAGAACTTTGGAAAACTTATGAACTCTGACCAAGTCAATGACCATCCATAATTCCATGCTTCCTGCCCACCTCCTGAAAGACAATATACTCAGGACGAAGAATGACATACATTTTTTGGACATGACAACTGAGTGGATACATTTTGCTTGGATCTATTTATCCAGTTGAAGAGATTTTTCTCCCTCAGTTTTAAATTGGTGGTAAGGGTTGAGCAAAAGAGAGTATAGAAATAATGATAAATCCCCCAAATAGAGTCATTAAAACATTTATAAATACCCAGAAGGAAAGAGAAGGAAATTCAGAAGTAAGTATAAGGATAAGTAATAAGGATAAGTATAAGGAAGGACTATTTTGAACGTAATATGTGGAATTATTATATTACCTTTTTTTAAAAAGTAGAGAAGGAAGCGAAGTCAAGATGGCAGTTTAGGAGCAGCAATAGTTCAGACCTCTGAAAAACCTTCCTTACTGATCACAATATAAATGCTCCTAGGGGACTAAAATCAAACCTAACAACAAGACAGAGCCAGGGAACCCTCCTGCTGGACTCAATTCAAAAGGTTCACCCCCCAAAATCTGGAATCTGAAAACATTCAGGCTTATGGGGAAGGCAGAGGGAAGGTCCCAGGACCCCCCCCCAACCCATCTAGAGTGCTAAGCCTCCAGCAGCAGCGGGAACCTCTGGGCGGGCAAAGGCACTGGATTGGAGGATGTACCTTGCGGGCAGGGCTGTTCCAGGCTCAGAGCATCAAACACAGGTGGTTGGGAAGCAGCTGGAGAGGGAAAGAAGAGCTGGACAGGACTGCTGACACCCTCAATATTGCTCCAGTCTTCTGGGAGGTTTTGGCCTCAGAGCACATCCAGCCCAACCCAGCTGAACTTAATCCCAACAAAAGTCTTCAGAGCTCAGGGAAGCCAGGACCCTCCCCCCCACCCACCCAGAGTGCTAAGCCTCCAGCAGCAGTGTTAACCTCTGGGCAGGCAAAGGCACTGATGTAGATGGTGTACCTTGCAAACAGGGCTGTGCCAGGCTCAGAACATCAAACACAGGTGGCAGGGAAGCAGCTGGAGAGGGAGCGAAGAGTTGGCAGCCTGGTAAGAATGGCTGACACCCTCCATATTGCTCCAGCCTTCCAGGAGGTTTTGGCCTCAGGGCACATCCAGCCCAACCCAGCTGAACTTAATCCCATCAAAAGTCTTCAGAGCTCAGGGAATCCCAAGTTCCAACACCCCTCCCTCAGTGACTGTTGGACTTTAATCCAATCAAAAGCCTTCAGAGGACAGGGAAGCTCAAACTCCAACATGCCTCCCCCACAAACTGCACTGAGAGATCTGACAAAGCTCCAAGAGAGGAGACTGACAGAAAGCCCCAAAACCAAAAAAATGAGAGGAGCAAGAGCACATACAAATACAGGGAGCAAAGAAGGGGTAAATATGAGCAAACAACAGAAAAAGAAGAAAGAAATTACAATTGACACCTTCTGCACAGGCAACAAACCAAGAACAAACAATACACAGGAGGAGGCAAGTAATAAAACAGAAATCCCAGCAAATTGGATACAGGCTTTGGAAGAACTCAAAATGCAATTCAAAACACAATTAAGAGAGGCTGAAGACAATTGGGGAAATAATTTAAAAATTAAGATATGTCATCTGGAAACAGAAAATAGTGTCTTGAAAGCCAAAATCAACCAGCTTGAAAATGAAGCAAAGGACACAAAAGATGAGGCAAAGAAGATGAAAGATGAGAGATGAGGTAAAAAGAATGATAGATGACCTCCAAAGAAAATCAAACCAGAAGGAGAAGGATGACAAAAAAAAAGCCAGGAATGAAATCCAGTCTTTAAGAGCCAGAATACAACAACTAGAATTAAGTGATCTCACAAGGCAACAGGACACTATAAAACAAAACCAAAAGAATGAAAAAATTGAGGAAAATATGAAGCATCTCATTCACAAAACAGAGGATTTAGAAAATCATTCAAGGAGAGACAATTTAAGAATCATTGGTCTCCCCAAAGACCATGACAAAAGAAAAAGGCTGGACATAATACTACAGGAAATTATTCAAGAAAACTGCCCCAATATTCTAAAACAAGAGGGAAAAGTGGAGATTGAAAGAATCCACACATCACCTCCTGTACTTAATCCCCAACTGACAATACCCAGGAATGTTATAGACAAATTCAAGAACAATCAGACCAAAGAAAAGATATTACAAGCTGTGAAGAAGTCATTCAGATACCACAGAACCACAGTGAGGATTGTGAACCTTAAAAATTCTCAGACCCTACTTCATAAGGTTAGAATTGTAAACCTTAAAAATTCCCAGACCCTACTTCATAAGGTTGGGTTAAGACCATTCCCCATTGGGACCATTCTCCATTTGGGCAGTGAAGGTACTTGATCAGGAATGTGAGAACTCTACTTCACCATACTTAAGCATGCCTTAGGGGAAGATAAAGTTGTAAACTCTTTGCTGAACAATGAAAAGTACTTAAACCCATACTTATAGTAAGACAAAAAGTTCTTAAGCTATGCCTATTTTTGGACTAATACAAAAGGGTGCTAAGTGCCTATAAAGGTCAGTTCAACTTGTGAACTTACAAGGAGCAAAGAGGTGAGAACTTACTCTGAGATTCTAGTCTACTCAGGTGTGAATTACTCAAAAGATTAGTCTTCTTAGGTGTGAACTAAGAATGGTCTGTCCTTTGAAAAACGTCTACTGTGATTGGTAGATGGGAGAACTGAGGGGAGGTGACATAGGAGAAAATTCCCTTTATAAGGAGATGAGAAAGACAGTCTCTGGAGACAGGCTCTTGAAGACAGTCTGAGGGAGGCTGTCTTTGGCTGGAACTCCTTCCAAGGAGACTCTGTCCCTCTGAATCCTTGCTTGGACAAATCTTGTGGTGAGTGATAAAAGGCTGATTGATCCCTCTCTTCCTAGGCTGGCTCATGCCAGCCTAGGCTGGTATAGCCCTTTTCTCATTATTCCCTTTTCTCTCTCTCTCTCTCTCTTTAAATTCCTCATTTGTATGAATTAAATTCTCTATAAAACTCAGTTGACTTGGGTATATTCATAATTGGGAATATTTCCCTGGCGACCACCTTATATTTGATTTAAAAACAAGACACTGTAGTGAAAACATATTTCCTGTGGTCACAACTTACTCATCCACTCTTATATCTGCCACAATTTGTCTTCCACTATTTGAATCACTACAGTTTATGACAACCAACTATTTTAATTATTACAGGATAATGCAGGATATGGCTGCATCCACACTGAAGGACCAAAAGGCATAGAATATGATATTCCAGAAAGCAAGGGAACTAGGTCTACAACCAAGAATCAACTACCCAGCGAAAATGACTATATTCTTACAGGTGAAAGCATGGTCATTCAACAAAATAGAAGAATTCCAAGAATTCATAAAGAAAAGACCAGACCTGAACAGAAAATTTGATGCCCAAACACAGAACTCAAGAAAATCATCAAAAGGTAATTAAAAGGGGGGGGAGAAAAACAAAACAAAACAAAAACACTTTTTAAGAGACTCAATAAGTTAAAATGATATGTATCCCTAAAAGAAAACAGGTCATTGAGAACTCTTTAAAATTGTTATTTTCAACTGGGCAGCTAGAAGAATTACACTTAGAGGGAACAGTGAAAAACTGTATAGGATGAAATGACAAGACATAAATAGGTATATAGAAATATGTATAAATACATATATGTGTGTACAAATATATACAACTAGAGCTAAAAAAGAAGTTAATACTAAGAGAAATGGGAAAAGAAACAAAAGGGGGTAAATTTATATGTCACAAAGAAGCTCATGGTGGGAGGGGGGAGAACATCAATACACTGGAAGGGTAAAGAGGTGGGAGATAGGTAATAGTCAACTCTTACACACATTGAAATTGACCCAAAGAGGGAAGAACAATCCAATCCATTGGGGCAGAGAATAGATTTGCGCCTTATAGGGGAGTAGAAGGGTAACAAATGGACTGGTGGGGAGGGAAGCAGTACAAGAGAGGGAGAGGGTGGGGTAGTTTTAGAAAGACTGCAAGGCAAATAAGAGGGAGTAATAAGAAGGGAGGGGGTAGAAAGGGAAGTAAAATAAGAGTGGGAACTAGGGGGGTTGACTAAAAACAAACATTGGTGTAGAAGGAAATAGTGAAAGAAGAAAAGGCAGGACCAGGAGTAGAAATCAAAATGCTGGGAAATACACAACTACTAATCATAACTCTGAATGTGAATGGAATGAACTCACCCATAAAATGCAAGGGAATGGCAGAGTGAATTAGAATCCAAAACCCTACCATATGCTGTCTACAAGAAACTGTAAACCTTAAAATTTCACAGAATTATGAATGTTAAAAAATTTACTCCACATTGAGGAATCCTCCAATTCCCTACTTGAAATAATTCCCTACCAGATAGTGAGAACTCTACTTGAATGTGAAAACTCCTTGCTATGGGAGTATCCCTACTCCACCCCTACTTAAGACTGCTTTAGGGGAGAAAACTCCTTGCTATGGGAGGACCTCTATTCCACCCCTACTTAATACTGCTTTAGGGCAGAAAACTCCTTGCTAAACAATGAAAGTACTTGAAAACCATACTTATAAAGGAAAGGAGTTCTTTGAGCCATGCCTGTTTTTGGAATTGATACAATGGGATGCTAGGTGCCTATAAAGGTGGGGCAACTTGTAAACTACTTAGACCTAAAAGGTAAAAACTTACTCAGAGGTTTTCTCTTAATGAAATTAGTCGACACAGCAGCATTTTTTTTCTGACTTACTAAAGAGATTAATCTACTCAGCTGTGATTTCAAAATGGGCTGTCTTTTGGAAAACATCTACAGTGATTGGTAGATGGAAGAACTTAGGGGAGGTGACATAGGAGATTTTGCCCTTAAAAATAAGAGCTCAGAGAAGAGCTGGGAGGTCATTCTGAAACATTCAGATTGAGGAGGACTCATTCTGAAACATTCAGATTGAGGAAGGACTGATTCTGAAACATTCAGATGGAGGAGGGAGCTGGTAAAAGCAGCTGAGATGATGCTGGCCTGGTATCACTAGAATCCTTGCTTAGGCAGACCTTGTGGTGAGTGTTAAAAGACTGACTGACTGATCTCTCTCTCTTAAGACTCAGGTCTAGGCCATGTTGGGTTAAGGCCCTTCATACTTATTTCCTTTTTCTCTCTTTCTCTCTTTTCTTTAATTCCACATTTGTATTAATTAAAATCTCTATAAAACCCAGTTGACTTGGGTATTTGAATAATTGGGAATATTTCCCTGGCAACCAAGCTATCACTCTTTGCAGATGATATGATGGTTTAATTAAAGAATCATAGATAATCAACCAAAAAGCTAGTCAAAACAATCAACAATTTTAGCAAAGTTGCAGGATACAAAATAAACCCGCATAAGTCATCAGCATTTCTATATATCTCCAACCCATTTCAGCAGCAAGAATTAGAAAGAGAAATTCCATTTAAAATCACCCTAGACAATATAAAATACTTAGGAATCTATCTGCTGAGACAAACACGGGAACTATATGAACACAACTACAAAACACTCCACACAATTAAAACTAGATATAAACAATTGGAAAAACATTATTTGCTCATGGGTGGGATGAGCTAACATAATAAAACTGACAAATCTACCCAAAATAATCTACATATTTAGTGCCATACCCATTGAACTACCAAAAAAACTTTTTTACTGAATTAGAAAAAACATAAAGTTCATTTGGAAGAACAAAAGATCATGGATATCCATGGAAATCATGAAAAAAATGCAAAGGAAGGAGGACTTGCAGTCCCAAATCTCAAACTATACTATAAAGCAGTGGTTATCAAAACAATTTGGTACTGGCTAAGAGATAGAAAAGAGAATCAGTGGAAAAGACTTGGGGTAAATGACCTCAGCAAGACAGTCTATGATAAGCCCAAAGATCCCAGTTGTGGGGACGAAAACTCACTTTTTGATAAAAACTGCTGAAAATTGGAAGACAGTATGAGAGAGATTAGATTGGATCAACATCTCACACCCTACACCAAGATAAACTCAGAATGGGTGAATGACCTGAATATAAAGAGGGAAACTATAAGCAAATTAGGCAAACACAGAATAGTATACTTGTCAGATCTTTAAGAAAGGAAAGACTTTAAAACCAAGCAAAAGATAGAAAAAAAACACAAAATGTAAAATCAATAATTTTGATTACATCAAATGAAAAAGTTTTTGTACAAACAAATCTAATGCATCCAAAATTAGAAGGGAACCAACAAATTGGGAAACAATCTTCATTACAAAAACCTCTGACAAAGATCTAATTACTCAAATTTATAAAGAACTAAACCAGTTGTTCAAAAAGTCAAGCCATTCTCCAATTGAAAAATGGCAAGGGATATGAATAGGCATTTTTCAGTTAAAGAAATCAAAACTATTAATAAGCACATGAAGAAGTGTTCTAAATCTCTTCTAATCAGAGAAATGCAAATCAAAACAACTCTGAGGTATCACCTCACACCTAGCAGATTGGCTAACATGATAGCAAAGGAAAGTAATGAATGCTGGAGGGGATGTGGCAAAGTTGGGACATTAATTCATTGCTGGTGGAGTTGTGAATTGATCCAATGATTCTGGAGGACAATTTGGAACTATACCCAAAGGGCGCTAAAAGACTGTCTGCCCTTTGATCCAGCCACAGCACTGCTGGGTTTGTATCCCAAAGAGATAATAAGGAAAAAGACTTGCACAAGAATATTCATAGCTGTGCTCTTTGTGGTGGCAAAAAATTGGAAAATGAGGGGATACCCTTCGATTGGGGAATGGCTGAACAAATTGTGGTATATGTTGGTGATGGAATACAATTGAGCTCAAAAGAATAATAAAGTGGAGGAATTCCATGGAGACTGGAACAATCTCCAGGAATTGATGCAGAGTGAGAGGAACAGAATCAGGAAAACATTGTACACAGAGACTGATACACTGTGGTACAATTGAATGTAATGGACTTCTCCATTAGTGGCAGTGCAATGACCCTGAACAACTCAGAGGAACCTATGAGAAAAACCACTATCTACATCCAGAGGAAACACTGCAGGAGTAAAAACACGGAAGAAAAACAACTGCTTGAATACATGGGTTGAAGGGATATGGTTGGGGATGTAGACTCTAAATGAATATCCTAATGTAAATAACATGGAAATAGGTTCTGATCAAGGACACAAATAATACCCAATGAAATTGCACATTGGCTGTGGGAAGAGTTGGTGGAGGGGAGGGAGGGAAATAATGTGATTATTGTAACCAAGAAATAATGTTCTAAATTGACTAAATAAACTTATTCAAATGGAAAAAAAGTGAATTGAAAAATTTAAAAATTTAAAAAAGAATTTTCTTCAGGCTCACACAGTTAGAATTTGAAAGCAAATCTTCCTTCTTCCAAGTTCAGCCCTCCCATCCATTTTGTCTATGGCTATGGTGAGAGGGGGAATCATGTAATTTCTTATCCTTAGCCTCAATCTTGGCTAGGCATAAACTTGCTCCCCTCTCAGTAAAGGCCATCCTTTGTACATCATAGTAATGTCAGGGGGCTCTAATGTTTGAACAGATCAAATATTTACTTCATTACCAAACCAAAAAGTCAACTAGAGCCATGTCTATCTCGTCCATGAGAAAATACCCCCTCCCTTCTCTCCTCTCTCTTCTTACTCTGAATCAGGTCATTTGAACAAGAGGCTCTTCAGTCGTCAGAAGAACTCAGCCACTGTCACCAAAGGGACACAGAAAACAGAGACATAACAGCCACTGGCCATAGGACCTTGGACGAACACAGAGGCATGCCTTGATCTATTTGGTGCACAGCCCCAATGATCCAAGGGGCTATGGAGGACCAAATTTGCCCAGGGGGAAGGAAGCAGAAGGAGATAGAAGGGAGGTCTAATCACTGGGACAAAGTTGGTACCAAATGGAGAAAAGGTTACTGACCACACTTTCCAGCCCTTCCTTCAGAGGCAACCCAGGGCCCTTTGCAACAGTGATTAAGCAATGTCATTACAATCAACCAATGAGCATTTATTAAATCACTACTAGGTACCAGGCACTGTGCTAGACACTGCAGATACAAAGGTAAAAAAGAAACAGACTCTGCCCTTGAGAGGCTTACTTTCAACTAGGGGACACAATAAGCAGAATACAGATTGAACTCACCAAGCACTTATTAAATATCTACTATGTGGGGGCAGCTAGATAGCTCAGTGGATAGAGATCCAGGAATAGAGATGGGAAGTCCTAGGTTCAAATCTGACCTCAAACATTTCCTAGCTATGGGACATTGGGCAACTCACATAAGCCCCATTACCTAGCCCTTAATGCTCTTCTGCCTTAGAATCTATACATGGTATTGATTCTAAGAAAGGTGGGGATTTCCAGAAAGTACCTACTATGTATGCTAAGATCTGGGCATACAGAAACAAAAATGAAAATAGCCCCTACCCTCAGAAGGTTTACATCCCATTGTGAAGGGGAACATGTTTGTGTATATGTTTGTGTGTGTCTGTGTATAGAAGAATAAGAGGCAATACTGAATAATAGATAGAGAAAGCTGAACTAGATGTGAGGAGGACCTAAGTTCAAATACTCCCTCAGATACTTAGCAGTTGTTACCTTGAGCAAATTACTTTACTTTGCTGTGCCTCAGTTTCCTTATCTGTAAAATGAGGGGGTGGAACTCAATGACTTTTACGGTCCTTTTCATCTCTGGGTCTATAATCTAATAACTCTACATAAATGTCTAGCTTGTCTCCCCAACTAGATAACTAGAATTTCCATTGTTATTGGATGAGATGACCAGGCAAACACATACACACTCACATGCACAAACATGCGCACACACAAACACACACAAATGTAGCATCAGGCTACATTTCAGCTGCCTTTCCATTTCCCTCCCTATGAATCAATTAATCAATAATCATTCATTAAGCACAGACTACATACTAGGTACTGTACTAAACTCCACTCTTTCAGCTAAGAAACATTTCCTCAACATTTACCATTTACTAAGCACTGTTTAAGTCTCTGGAGATATAATAGTGAAAATAACACGTTCATAATAGCTGACAGTTTGTAGCAATTTAAAGTTGTCAAAGCATCCTACATTCATTATCTCTTTTGAGGCTTCTAACAATCCTATGAGGTAGATATTACTTCTAATTCTTATCCCCACTTTTGCTGATGAGAAACTGAGGTACATCAATTTGCCCATGATCACACAGTTGGTAAGCATCAGAGGCAGGATTAAAACATGGGTCTAGCACTCCTTTCACTAGGTACACTGGTTCTCATTCATAGTTCCTGCCCTCAAGGGGTTTACCTGTTACTGGGGAAAGCATTCCTCTGTTACTGGGCATTCTACTAGTGCTGCCATAAGATGTAGATGGTTTCCCCTCCTTGAAAGTCAAGAAGAGATTAGATGACCATTTGCATGTGTTAAAGTGAGGGATGCTTTTTATGTATGGGTTGGATTGGATGGCCACAAAGGTCCCTTCCAGCTCTCAAATTGGATAGTTCTATAGCATGTACACAGATGAATACAGTGGGAGGCCAAGTATAATGGAAGCAAAGGAAAGATGGAAGCAAAGTACTTGAGGAACATTTGAAAAGAAAGGTGGAGGAGATGGAAGGATTCTTGGAAGAAGTGGCATTCAAGCTAAGTCTTGAAAGGAAGAAATGATAGAGGCAAGTGAAACTGCATTCTGGGGATGGGGAGAAGGAAACAACTGTATTCTAAGCATAGAAGGCAGTCTGTGTCAAAGCTTGGAGATGGAATGGTAATTTCAAGTAACAAGGAGAGAGTTTGGCTTAAATTTAAGCTCATGAAAAAGAGTAATATGAAATAAGACTGAAAGATAGACTCAAACTAGATTGGGGGTAAGAGAAGCACTTCAATGCCCAGCCTAAGGAGTTTGTATTTTATCCTAGAGGTAAATGGGAGCTATAAAAAGGGACTTAGCATGGAAGTGACATAATCAGATCTACTGCTTTAGAAAGTTTCTTTTGGGAACTATGTAAAGGTCATATCAAAGAGAGAAGAGACTGGAGGCCTGGAGACTAGTTAAGAGGTGTTTATAATAGGCCATTTGAACAGAATTGGAAGCTAGAACTAGCTAGGAGGGTGAAGAGAAGAGCTAGGATCCTAGAAATGTTGTGGAATTAAGGGCAGCTAGGTGGCTCACTGGAGAAAGCCATGGATGAAGAGCAAAGTCTAGAGAAGGGGGGTGGGGTGGAGTAAAATCTCCCCTCAGAAACTTTCTAGCTATGTAGCCCTGGGCAAGTCACTTAACCCCCTAGCCTAGTCCTTACCACTTTTCTGCCTTGGAATAGAAATAAGAGGGAAGGAAGGAAGGAAGGAAGGAAGGAAGGAAGGAAGGAAGGAAGGAAGGAAGGAAGGAAGGAAGGAAGGAAGGAAGGAAGGAAGGAAGGAAGGAAGGAAGGAAGGAAGGAAGGAAGGAAGGAAGGAAGGAAGGAAGGAAGGAAGGAAGGAAGGAAGGAAGGAAGGAAGGAAGGAAGGAAGGAAGGAAGGAAGGAAGGAAGGAAGGAAGGAAGGAAGGAAGGAAGGAGGGAAGGAGGGAAGGAAGGAAGGAGGGAGGGAAGGAGGGAGGGAGGGAGGGAAGGAGGGAAGGAAGGAAGGAAGGAAGGAAGGAAGGAAGGAAGGAAGGAAGGAAGGAAGGAAGGAAGGAAGGAAGGAAGGAAGGAAGGAAGGAAGGAAGGAAGGAAGGAAGGAAGGAAGGAAGGAAGGAAGGAAGGAAGGAAGGAAGGAAGGAAGGAAGGAAGGAAGGAAGGGAGGGAGGGAGGGAGGGAGGTAGAGGGAGGGAGGGAAGCAAGGGGAGGAAGGGGAGGAAGGGAGGAAAACCAAGATAAATGTCACTATTTTTTTCTAGTTGCTTTCTGCCTATCCCATTTTGCCATTTGTCCTGCTCTTTTCAGTAGATAGATAAATAAATAAATAGATGAATGGATGAGTTTTTAAAACCTTGGTAAGGATTTAGAGCATGAGGCTTTAATCTGGGAGTCATGAGTTTTAAAAAATGACAATAATACTTCAATATAATTAGTCCCCTTTATATTGGATGCATTTAAAAGCAGCTTTCCAAGAAGGGGTCCATTGGCATCCCCAGAATGTGTCAAAGGGATCCAAGACACAGAAAAGGTTAAGAACCTCTAGCACTAGAGAAATTATTGGACAACAAATCCTTAAAATAAAGCAACCAGGAACAGCTAGGTGACTCACTGGACAGAGTGCCAGGCCTGGATATGGAAGATCCTGGATTCAAATCTGATCTCAGATACTTCCTAGCTGTGTTACCCGGGGCAAGTCACTTAAGCCCCATTGCCTAGGCCTTACTGCTCTTCTGACAGTATGGATTCTAAGATGGAAGATAAAAGGTTTTAAAGGGAGAAAGAGAGATACAAGATCTGGGGCTGTCTCTAACTTTTAAAAGAGAAACCTCTCTTCTAGATGGTCCTTTGGGGACAGAATCTTGATCTGAGAGGTCTTTGGGAGTGACACAAAATAAGGTTCTTAATTTAAAAGAGCTTTATTTATTTATAGCTCTTTTATATTTATTTTATATAGCTTTTTCTATAAATATAAATACATTTTATTTTATGTAGTTCTTTAAGGTTTTCAAAGCATTATATATATATATAACAGTTGATCATCTTAATAACTCTCTGAGATATATGCTATTTTTGTCCCTATTTTACTGATGAGAAAACTGAGATGAAGAAAGGTTAAGTGACTTACCCAGGATTGCATAGCTAGAGAATATCAGATGCAGGGTTCAAACTTATGTCTCTCTGACTCCAGACCAATTACCCTACCTACTACACAACACTACCTATACAACACAACTTATGCATGCATGTGTGTGTGTGTGTGTATAATATCTGAAATTTTCATTCTCCTTAATGGAACTATTCCTTTGAGAAGAAATCATGGCATTGTTCCAGGGACTCCTGGATCCTCTCCTGTTCTACCTCTGTCTCTAATCCTTAACTCCCCATTAGTAAGAGTGTTGGGGGCAGCTGGCTGGCTCAGTGGATGGAGAGCCAGGCCTAGAGACGGGAGGTGCTAGGTTCAAATCTGGCCTCAGACACTTCCCAGCTGTGTGACCCTGGGCAAGTCACTTGACCCCCATTGCCTAGCCCTTACCACTCTTCTGCCTTGGAGCCAATACACAGTATTGACTCCAAGACGGAAGGTAAGGGTTTAAAAAAAAAAGAGTGCTAATACCTTTAATCATTCCTATAGGGATGGGAAGAGATATCAAGGAAAGAGTCCAGGACTGAGAAACAGGAGACCTGAAGTTTCCTGTTTCAATTCAGTTCAAGAATTCAATAAACATTTATTAAATAACTACAAGATGTAAAGTGCTGTCCTAGGTGCTAGGGACAGACAGAAAAATAAAAATGAAAACCAGTCCATGCCCTTAAGGAGCCTGCATTCCACTGGAATGACTGCCACTAAGACTGAGTGGCCTTGGACAAGTCCCTTATTTTCTCTGGGCCCCAGTTTCCTTATTTGTTAAGTGAAGAAGTGGGGCTAGATTTGTGAGGTTCCTTCTACCTCTAGCTCAGTGCTCCTATGCTCTCTAAGATGCTTTCCTGTTCTGGTATAATTAGAATTCTAAGTTCTCAGTGTATGGGGTAGGATTGTCTCATCACGTTGGACAGGGAATCTCAGACAAGATAATTCCATTTAGGGACAGCTCAAACCCCCTGACTCACCTTTGAATTATATTTTGATCTTATTTATTCACTTTTCTATGTGTACTCCCTCCATCAATCCACCCAACAACTTCACTAGCTTGTTGCTTATTACAGTCATTTTCATGAAAGCAAAGCATAAATCTGTTTGGCAATGGAGAAATTTGAAACGTCTCTGCTGGGCTCCCTAGGAAAGCTGATAAACCTGCAGGGTCCTTATAGAGCATCTTGATGATCTCACCATTCCTAAGGGAAAAGGACATTTTGCCCAACACTAGAGCCCACCTCCCAGGGAGATACGCAGCTGTTAATTCCAAAGCCATCTCACAGAACATTGCAATGTGTGATGGGCTACGTATCAAGAATACTGATGGCAAAGCTGATGGCCTGATTCTCACAGCTTCCTGGAAACAGCCCAGGCTTGTGGAGACAACATCAAAGGCTTCTAAAAATCCTGAATTGTAATATCACTTTTTTCCCTACCAGTGATGGTCTAACAGAATTGGGTGAACAAATTGGTGTCATTCAGCTTCAACTAAACACTGCCAGGTAGCCTAACCCTTTGTTCCCCAAGCAGGTGAAAATACAAACTGCACAGAACTAGAAAGAAACCATACAATAATAGAACCTTAGAATCTTAGAATTCTAGAACCACAGAATCCTGAAAAACTTGGGCTTCTAGAACAATAGAATCTCATAAGCTAAGCATCCCACAAAGTAAGAATTCTAGATGCTTAGAACCTTAGAGCCTTTGAATTCTGGATCTTTGGGATTCTGGAATGGCAGTATTCTAAGTTCCTATGATATCTAAATCTAAGAGTACAGAAAACAGACTTCTAGAATGTTATCATTCTAGTATTACAGAACCCAATGGTCTTATAATTTTCAAGTTCTAAATAAACAGAATCCTCAAATCTTAGAATTATAACGTTTTAGAAATATAGGATTGAAGGATGCTATACACTTTATTCTAGATCCTTAAAATTAAAATATTCAAATGTTTAGAATTCTAAAACCTGGCAACCTTGTAACCTTGGAACTCTGAACCCTAGAATCCTAGAAATCTAAGATCCCTATAACCTTAGAATTCTGAAATCTTGGAATCCTAAATTTTTTGTACTAGAAGAGATTAAAGGAATCCCCTTTCCCATCTCCATGCCTTTGCTCAAGAGTCTTCCATGTTTGGAATACACTGGGCATTCCATTTCTGTCCACTGAAGTCCCTCTTTACTTTGAGGTCCAACCCAGGTACTCTAAGTTTAAGACTCCAAAAAAGGGGGCATCATTCCCTTTTTTCCATTATCCCCCATAAACAGCACTTCTACTGTCTACTTTTCCCCCAGCATACTCTATTTTGTATTCTCCATTTATTTGTTTTAGTATATATCTTCATTCTTCCTAGACTAGACTATAAGCCTGTGGAATGCAGGGACTGAGTTGATTTCCTATTTCTTTCCCAAATACATAATACATGCCTAAGCACAGAGTCGATGATTAATAAATGTCTGTTGAATATCGCAAGACTTAAGACCTTTGATCAATGCAATGATCAACCATGATGACAGAGGACCAAAGATGAAAAATGCTACCCACCTCTTGCTAGAGAAGGGAAGGACTAATATGCAGAATCAGATATATATTTTCTAATATGACCAATGCAAAATTTTGTTTTGCTTGGCTGTGTTTATTTATTACAAGAGTTTGTTGCTCACAAGAGTTCAGAGCTAGAAAGGAACCTCAGGGGCTGCTAGTCCAAACAAGACATGAGCAAGAATCCTTGACTATCTCTGCCAAGCGAGATCCCAAGGCAGCCCATTAATTAGGAATTTTGTCCTGACATCTAGCCTCAAATGGCCTCTTTGTAGCTTCCATCCAATGCCTTGGTTCTGCCTTCTGGGGTCAAGCAGAGTGAGGCTAATATTGCTTCCATGTGACATCCAGCCAATTAGCGAACATTTATTTAAGTCCTAAGTGCTAGGAGACATTGTGTTAAAGACTGGAAATACAAAGCTAGGCAAAAGACAGTCCCTGCCCTCAAGGTGTTTACAATCTATTGGAGAGAGACAACATACTCTATACAGATGTTATACAGATATGATCTAGGCTACATCAACTGAGGATAGGTTTAGAGAGAAGGCAATAAGATAAGGACCTAGGAAGCAGCTAGATGGTTCAGTGGATAAAGCCTCAGGTCTGAAGTTAAGAGGATCTGGGTTCAAATTTGACTGTAGCTACTTCCTAGCTATGTGACCCTGGGCAATTCACTTAACTCAGTACCTACAAGGGTGCCTTGCATAATAATTTTAGATACAGGAAAAGAACCTGGAGGCCAGCTTGTCATTATTAGAAGGGAAAACTGAGACCTATGAAAATAAAGTCATTTGCCCCAGATCACATAGGAAAATTCTTATTGTTAGGAATTTTTTCCCTTAAATTAAGCCCAAAACTTTTAAATTGATTATTGTTGTATATTATTTTAATACTTTTCTTTAAATTAAGCCAAAATCTGCCTTCCTGAAATGTCCCCATTGGAAAATAATTGATATGTATTTATTTTTAGCCTTGGGATCTCATTGTGGTGTCTGGGGAACTCCAGCAGAGAAACTCACTCTACCTATGTGCATCGGCATTTAGTGTCTTACAGGGAGTTGTTCAGGACACAGAAAAGTAAAGGCTCCTTTGTTGACACAGAAGCATTGAATTCCAGAGTTAGGAGGGAGAGGCCAACCCATGTCTGAACAGAATTGCCTCCCTACATGGCCATCTACTTGAAGACCTCCAGCAAGAGAAAACCCACAGCATCCCAAAGCAGCATTATTTCATTTCTGCAGAGTTCTCCTTGTTAGGGAATGTTTTCCCCTACCAACCACCCTAAATTATTCTCCCTGAAAATTCTATTCATTGTTCCTAATTCTGAGCCTTGAAGCCCGGTAGGGACGTCTAATCTCTCTTTCCCCGTGAAAACCTTTTTAAAATATCTCTATCATATCTCTCTAGGCATCTGGGAAGCACAATGGATAGAGCAGTAGACTTGGAATCAGGAAGACTCATCTTCATGAGTTCCAATCCAACCTCACACACTTATTAGCTATGTGGCCCTGGATGAGTCATTTAACTTTGTTTGGCTCAGTTTTCTCATCTTTAAAATGAGCTGGAGAAGGAAATAGCAAAGCACTCCTGTATCTTTACCAAGAAAACCCAACTGAAATGATTCAACAACAACAATAATATCTCCTTAACACGTCTCTTCTCCATCCCCAGTTCCTTCAACAGATCCTCCTAAAGCATGATCTCAATATCATTCACCATCCTGGGTAGTCTTCCTCTGGATGAAAGGTTGATTTTTTGAACCAAAGTGGGAGACTTTACATTTGTCCTTTTAACTGTTATACATGTGCATTTAAGAGTTTGGCAAGGCAAAACTGCCCCTGTTAAAATAGCTGTGAGATATTCTAACTTTTCTTCATGCTCTATTTCCTCCTTAATGTTTCCATTTTCTGTATATAATGCCCTTTCCTCAGAAAATGCTTTTTGAATGAAATCCCAAACACCCCCATTTGATTGCCCAAGCAAATAAACACATCACAGGGGGCTCCCTAGGAGCTCATAAAGATTCTTTGGCTTGAAAGGCACAAGAGAAATATAAACTGCTATTAGCCAATTAAACATATGATATGGATAATAGTTCAGAGCAAAGCCGGCTCCATTCTACCATTACCCTAATCTGTCAACAAACAAATATTGGGAGGAAAAAGTCACTCTGCTAGAGCAATTAGGTTTCTAGAATGGCTCCAATGTATCTTCTGCATACTTTCAAATGCTGCCCAATTTTCTCCTCCAATCAACAAGCATTTATTAAATGCCTAGGAATGAAGAATACAAAGACAAAAGTGGAACCATCCTTGACCTCAATGAGCTTCCATTTTATCACAGGAGACATATACAGAATAAATATCTGGAAAAGAAATGGAAAAATAGAAGCAAAGTAATATACGGGCAGCAAGGTAGTGCTGTGGTTAGAGTGGCAGACCTAGAGTCAGGAAAACTCATCTTCCTGAGCTCAAACAAAGCCAGGGACACTTGCTAGCTGTATGACCCTAGGCAAGTCACTTAACCCTGTTTGCCTCCAGTTCTTTATCTATAAAATGAGCTGGAGAAGAAAATGGCAAACCATTCCAGTATCTTTACCAACAAAACACCTATAAATAGGGACACAAAGAGTAAGATACTATTGGAAAAAAGAAAAAAGGACTGAACAACAATAAGAATGATGATATTGGTAGAAATGTACATTAAAATAGCTAGGTGTCATAATAGTGGATAGAGCACTAGACCTGGAGTCAGGAAGACTTGAGTTCAAATCTTGACTCAGAAACTTACTATTCATGTGATCCTGGAAAGTCACTTAGTGCTGTTGGCTTCAGTTTCCTCCACTATAAAATGGGAATAATAATAGCACCTACCTTCGGGATTATTGTGAGGATACAATTTGTAAAATATATTTTGTAAACCTTGAAATGTCATATAAATGCTCATTCTGATTATTATTATTATTATTATTATAAGGAAAACTCTTTAGAGAACTTGATTGAACTGCATCTAGAAGGAAATAAGGGGCATTTCACATATGAGAAATAGCCAATGTCTGTGGGATGGAGTACAATGGGGGAATACTGAGGGCTAAGCCTAAATATGGCTTAGTCCAGCAGGTTCAACACTTTTTTTGCTAAAAAAAAAACATAATAGGCACTTTGAAACCATAAAATCCAATTAAAACTTCTTTAATAATTAAAATTGATAAATAAACACATAATACATGAATGAAAAGCCTATAATACAACTCCCCTTTTATAGCCAGTAAACCAGAATTGAAGAAAGTAACCCCAGGCAGTTTGAGCTCAGAAAAGTCCTTTCCCACCCACAACCCCCTCTGCTTCTAAGTCTTTTATAATTTAAATAATGCACCAGGCACTATAAGTCAAGCAGCAGAGGGAAGACCAGCTGTGGCCACTATAGCTATAACTACCGCCTGGAATTCACCTAAATTTCCACTATAATTGTAAAGTGCTTAGCATAGCACTTGACCCATGGTAAGCACTATATAGATGCACTCTTATTGTTAACTATGAGCCACCAACAAGTCCAATTACCTCTATTCGATCTATCAAAGTTATAGACAGATTGTGATTGGCTTTGATGGAGGGAATATCCTGAAGAATTCCCTTTGTATATTACTGTATCTAGAGTATAAATGTAGATAGCAAATAAAAGGTAATGAAGTACAATGGAAAGAGCTCTTGTTTTGTATTCAAGAGGCATGATTGGTAATTTATGCACCTTGGGCCAAATGAACAGGGTAGAAGAAGAAGATACAGAGGAGCAGTTGAGTGTCCCTGATATGCCAAAATGTTTCTAGATGGGAAAGGAAGACATAATTCTCCAAGATGGTACCATATGCCCCTTCTAAATTTCCCATGATGGGCCAAAGTCCCAACTGTCTTGTCCTGATTTCAACTCTGAACCTGCGTTCGAGTCTTGAGTCTGACATTCTGACTTACTAACTTGATAAATTCAGGTGAGCTTCTTAACTTCTCTGACCCTCAATCTCTCATCTCTTAAAGAAGTATAGGGGGCAGCTGGGTGGCTCAGTGGATTGAGAGTCAGGCCTAGAGACGGGAGGTGCTAGGTTCAAATCTGGCTTCAGACACTTACCAGCTGTGTGGCCCTGGGCAAGTCACTTGACCCCCATTGCCTAGCCCTTACCACTCTTCTGCCTTGGAGCCAATACACAGTATTGACTCCAAGACCAAAGGTAAGGGTTTAAAAATAAATAAATGAATGAATGAATAAATGAATGAATAAATAAATGAATGAATGAATAAAGAAGTACAATATTTATATCACAGGAGACCAGCCCAAACCAGCCCTTTTGAACCTGGACCACAAAGAAAGAATTTATTATCTTCTTCAGCAAGAGCTAGAATCATAGCTCTTAGATCTACCAAGGACCTCAGAAGCCACCTAGTCTGACCCATTCATTTTACTGGTGAAGAAACTAAAGTTTAGGTATATTAAATGACCAAGGTCACCTCCATCCCAGCATGAGGGATTAGAGTCAGTCTACCAACCTCAAGGTTGTGCTGCGAGAGTTCAGTGAAGTCATAGTCAGTGGAATGATGACTGGAGATAAGTCAGAAGCCTACAGGAATTCAAATCTCAGTTCTAACCTGGATGACCTTGGGCAAGTGGCTTTATCTTTCCTTTTTTCTATCAATTACATGTAATAAATTTCCACATAAGCTATCTAAAGTCATATGATCCAAATTGTCCCCCTTCTCCCTCTCCTCCCCACTCCAGGGGCTGACAAGCAATTCGATCTGAGTTATACATGTATTATCATGCAAAACATGTTTCCAAATTGTTCAAAGTCAAACCCCCAAACATAAACCCAAATAAACAAGTGAATAATCATCTGCTTTGGTCTACATTCTGATTCCAACAGTTCTTCCTCTGGAGGTGAATAGCATTCTTTGTCATAAATCCCTCAGAATCATCCTGGATTGTTGTATTGCTAAGAGTTTGCGTTACCATTCTGAGACAAAATTTACCCACCTGTAAAATGAGAGCAGACTCAGTAGCCCCTGAGGTCTTCTCTAACATGAGATCTACAATCTTGTGGTGTGAAACTGTAAAACTACCTGAGTGGCTCTGAGCAAGTCCCTTCATCCTTATGAGTCTCAGTTTCCTCCTCTGTAAAATGAGGGGGTTAGACTAGATGACCTTTAAGGTCTCTTACAGCTTGATCTATAATCCTATGACTTGCCTCTGATGCTTATTACTATTTGGGAAAGGTATAACCCTCCTTGGGCCTCAGTTTCCTTGGCTGTAAAATGAGGAGGTTGAACTAGATGATCTTTGAGCCCCCTTTCAGCTCCAAATCCAAGTTGCTACTTTAACACACAGTAAAGCTCTTTGATGATGATGATGATAACTAACATTCATATTGTACTTACTATGTGCCATGAAAAGACACTACAATTATTATCTCATTTGATCCTCAGCCATGAGAGCTAAGTGCTATTATTATCCTTATTTTTCATATGAGGAAACTGAGACAGAGATTAAGTAACTTGATCAGAGTAACATAGCTAGCAAGTGTTTGAGGTCACATTTGAACTCAGGTCTTCCTGACTCTAGGCCCAGCCCTCTACCCACTGCACTACCTCAATACCCCAAAAAGTTCACAAAACTCTGAGTAAGCACCGCTATTATTATTATCTTGTTAAATGCATTTCATGTAGAAATGGTCCTGGGATAAATCTCTATCCATCTCACCATTTTAAAATATATTTAATTGTCCATAGATTCTTACACAAATAGATTGTTTTAATATTATTTTGGAATATTATTATTTTAATATTGTTATTATTATTATTATCATTAGGTGGTGGTGGTGGTGGTGATGATAGTGGTGGTCATGGTCATGGTGGTTGTGGTAGTCGTGGTGGTGGTGGTCCCAAATTCAAGCTGTCATTTCCCAACCCAAATTCTGTAAACACCAATCCAAAAAGCAATTAGCCTCCATTGGCAAAGCTGTGACATCTGATGGCCCTCCATGTGAAATTCTAAGGCTGATTGGCAGTGCCAAAACATACCACTGAGCCCTGGCCCCTAAGGCATTTAATGTCATCATCATCTGAAACAAAGTCTTTCTCAGCTTAACCAAGGTAATAATGAAGGCTAGGACAGAGTTTCACTCTAGGTCCCCTTAGAGGCTCATACAAAATTAAGAGACTCTAAAGGCTCTGACCCCCTATTTGTCTCCCTACAGGTTTTTAGTTTCCTTTTCTTCTCAATTAATTTCAGAGAGTGTTGGATGATTCCAGTAAGATTCTCTGGAACCCTTTGCAACTTCTCAAAACAGAGAGAAACAACGAAGTGGTGGAAAGAGTCAAACAATATGGATTCCAATCCCAGTTCTACCACTTAATACCATGTGATCTTAGGCAATACTAATATCTAACATTTATATAGCACTTTAAGGTTTGCAAAACATTTTACAAGTATTATATCATTTAATCTTCACAATAACCATTTGAAATAGATTCTATTTTTTTTAAAAACCCTTACCTTCCATTTTAGAATCAATATTGTGCAATGGTTCCAAGGCATAAGAGTGGATAGACAATGGGAGTTATGTGACTTGCCCAGGGTCTCACAGCTAGAACACATAGAGGCTATTATTATCCTCATTTTACATATGAGGAAACTGAGGCAACAGAGATTTAAGTGACTTGCCCAGAGTCACACAGTATCTGAAGCTGAATTTGAACTCAAGTGTTATATGTGGGTTAAAAGAAGGGATTTAAACTAATTATATATATATATATATATATGTATACATATATATATATATATATACACACACACATATATATAATTAAAAGGTTTAATTAGCTAAAGGGAGAAGGGAAGGGGATCAGGGAATAGCTTACTTCTAACCCACAACAGATATTTAAAACCCTAAAACTTTCTATAATTATTCTAAACTAACTAATTTGAGTATTAATTAAAGTTAGGGAGGGATTGGTAGGGGCAAGGACAAAAGGGCCCAAAGAATCTCATAACACAGGAGTCCTCTTTGATTCAAATAGCAGTCCCAGAAAGATGTCACCAACAACAGCTGAAATCCACTTCTCTGTAGCAGCAGCAGTAGGAACAGGCAGAAATATCAAGAAAGCCAAATAAGAGGGATCCACTGTCTCTCTGGGTCCACTCCAGAAATACCAGCCAGATACTCTCTCTGGGCTCTCCTGACTGCTGGAGAAAAGCAGCTTCTCCCTCCTCCAGGGTCTACAAACTGTGTCCAGCAACTGCCTGTGTGTTCAGGCCCAGTTCGTGGGAGTTCTGAGTGGAATGTTGGTTTGTAGCATCTTTTGCATTCAGCTTGCCCTGATTAAATCTTTTAATACAGTCCCCTCTTTGCACAAAGCCAAAATCATGTTAAAAACGCTATTTTAGAATTTGTACATTAACATACTTAAATTTTCTATAACCTACAATTTCTTCCCAAAATAACAAACAACCTACCCTCAACTATCTTATCATATCTAATACTATCTTATTCTAGAGATTTAATCAAGGAAAGAAAATAGGGGGAAGTATATAATGAATAATTACAAAGTTCAAAATACAGATCAAACATATGCAAAAGCAAAACAAGCAAATAACATCAAAATCAAAATACAAACACAAATTCATGCAAAACATTAAAATCATAAAATACTACTCTTATCAACTAATACAGAAAATTCTACTACTATTGTATTGCATAAACAGCAAACTTAGACAATTTTTTTAAATACAATAAACACATTGCATAAGTTTTATTTAAAAAATTAACCAAACCATCAAACTTACTTATGCAAAATACATTTAACAATTGATGGAATTAAACATGTGACCTATTTACATAAGTTTTAGATAGATAATATGTACATATAATACACACATAAAATATATGCATGTGTTATACATACACATATCATGTTTATACATATGTTACATATATACACTATAATAAAATTATTTCATCATTCTAACTATAATATGCACTATTTACATATATTTAGATGTGTTTTTACATTTATGTGTGATGCGTGATGTTGTCATGTATGCTATGTAATGTATGTTGCAATGTATTTTGTAGTATGCCTTATCTTATCAACCTTAAACTCTAATCTATCTGTAGCCCTATCTTAATAAAATTTCCTAAAACTTATCTCACCTATGTATACTATTACTATACTAAGTAACTAGTAACTATTTTATGACTAATTATCTAATAAATCTATCTATCTAACTAATGTTAGTAACTAACTACTTTATAACTAATTTATAACTAATTATCATTGTTAGTATCTAGCTATACATTGTTTCACTCATTCAACTAGTGAATCAATGTAACCTAAACATGTTTATGTTTTTGTGTATATGGATTTGGTATGTTGTTATTCATGCTATGTTGTTATTTTGTTAGTGTTATGTCAGTGTTACTGTTCTGTTATTGTTACATGCAATATACTTACCACAACTTGAGATTATTCCTTCTCTTCCCAACTTTTTGAAGAATTCTTCCTCTCCAAAATTCTCCTAGATTTCAGGTCCAAAACTCTATCCACTGTGTCACCTCGCTACCTAGGTAAATTCCCAACCTCTCTGAGTCTCATCTATAAAAAGAGAGAGTTGGATTGCTCACCTCCAGTTTCTTCAAGGCCTAAAAATCCTATCCTCCTCCTGAAAGTTAAGCAGATTACTCTTCTATCCATGCCCTGGACCCTAGACTTAGTTGCAGAGTTAATCTTTTCTCTATGTTCAAACTTTGTTTACTCCAATGCTTTTCTGAAGGCTAAGTTTCTGTTCTTCAGGTGGCTGGATTGGTTACTAAGCAGAACAGTGATAAACCACAGCAATCTAGGACTGAGTGCCTCCTTGCTTTTTTCTTCTGATTCACAACCTGAATCCAGAAGGTTCCTCTTTTTTCAGGGGGAGTATTGAGTGGATGGTTCATGTTCTTAAAAACAAATGAGCTAGGTTTTAAAATCAATAACATCCATTTCTAGATAATTCAAGAATCCTAGAGAAATCAAGAATTTAGGAATGTAGGGATCACAGCCATAGTTGGGATAGAAGGGATTCCTTTGGAACTGGAAGGAATTTCAGAGATCATCTAGTCCAACACATTCATTTTACAGGTGAGGAAACTGAGTCCCATACAGGAAAATATGACTTGCTTATAGCTAGGAAGCAAAATACCTGGGCTCCAAACCCTGGTCCACTATACCACACTGTACCACACTGATGTCTCAGAGGCTACCTAGCTGACCAAAGATCCCCTCTCCAACAAGAGGTCAACCAACATCCACTTGGAAACCACAAGGGGGGGGGATATATTTCCTTCCAAAGCAGCCCATTCCTCTTTTGGATAGGGTTTCAAACTTTCCAAAGTTGTGTATGTGTGTGTGTGTGTATGTATGTGTGTGTGTGTGTGCATATGTATGTATTTATTCTTATGTGTATAGATTATCTTATTATATATATATTATATTATACTATTATATATTATCTCTTTTGCTTCTTAGACTCTTCCTGTGAGGAAAGTAGGACAGGGGGTACCCATTCCACAGAAGAATCTGAATCACTCAAAACATGGTATAGTGAGTGGAGTCCAATTTGTAGCCTAAGGACCTGGATTTGAATCTCAGCTCTGCTCTTGCTACCTTTGTGACCTCTGCCAAGTCACTTAACCTATCTTCATCTATAAAATAAGGAGGTTACATTAAATGATCTCTAAGGTCTCTTTCCACTCTAAAGGAAGCTACTCTATATCCTGTTCCAGGCTAAATATTCCCAGTTCCTTTCATGTAAAACTAAAAGGAAAAATAGCAGTCCTTTACTATAACTGGGGCCATGAATTCAAGGATGCTCTCCAGCTTATCTCTTAATAATTGGTGGGAGGAGGGATGATTGTGGGACAAGGCAAAGCAAAGAATTACTTCATGCCCTACATCACTGGTTTCTCTTGCCCTTCTCAGTATTCCTGAAGGTCTGCACCAGACCTACAAATTCATCAGATCTTGTGAGAGGTCATGTTGCAAAGTAACATTGGTGTGTGATTGGGAGCTGGTCAGAAGGTCACTGTCAAAAGAGACATGGTGGTTCTGATAAGAAGCTAGAAGGGATATTTAATCAGGCTTGTTTATCTGATTTAACAGTGGTGAAATAAATGAGGAGGGCCTGGAAATGCTTATCACTTGATGGGCGCCTACCTCAGTAATTAACTAAAGATACACAAGGTACATCCGTTTTGGAAATATTTTTCCCACTCCCCCATCTTTCTGGGCAATAGAAGGAGATAGAAAGAAATACAGAGAGTGCATTGACTTGAATAAAATATCTGTCGTCCTTGGAGCTTAAGCAGAAGCTCTCTCCATAATGAAATGTCACTTTTCTAGAAGACTTAATTAAGAAAGCTTCCAAGGAACAAAACCCCTAGTGGGTAGGGCTAGATTCTCTAACTGGAGACTGGCCAGCAGAGGAGAGAAGGTGGCTGAAGGAAAGCAGACCTGGGGAATTGAGAGTCCCTGATCAACACCTCTGAAGAGGAGGAGAAGGAAGGAGGAAGAGGAGAGGATGGGAGGAATAATGGGGGGGAAACACAGAGAAGGAATATGAGAAGGATGACAAAGGAGAAGAAAGAGGGGCTCAAGGAAAGAGGAGAGAAAGAAAGAGAAGGGAGGAAAGGATAGAGAATAAAGGAAATGAAGACATGTCTTTCTGATAGAGCAGTTTGCTAGGAAAGATGCCGAATACACATTTAGTCGCAATTTTAGAAGACAGATTATTTAATACACATTAAATAAGAAGAAATTGTTTGACAATCACTGAAGTTCAACCACTGCTTAATAACCCATATATTTTGTCTTTGATTGGCATTTATTTAGCATACATTATGAGAAGAACAAAAAGATTGCTTCTGTCTTACTGTGAGTTCATTGCAGAAAAGAAGCCTTTAAATTCAACCTCCTGCTAGTCTTATCTCAGACAAAATATACATTTCTCAAATTCTGCAAGCAAAGAAAAGAAATATGTTAAAGAGAGAAAAGCACTGGACTTGGAATGAGGTAGACTTGAGTTCAAATCATGTGATTTGACACACAACTCAGACACAATCTTCGTAAGTCACAACCCCTCATTGCCTTGATTTCCTCATCTGGAAAATGGGGGGAAATATATGTACTCCTTACCTCATAGAGTTATTGCAAAGATAGTGCTTTGCAAATCTAAAGGTACATCTTATATGTAATTATAATAAGTAAGCTTGGCCCCAGAAAAGAGTTAAGGAAATGCCCCTTTCTACTTTCTTCGTAGAGAGGTAGGACATATTGCAATCACTGTATGACTCTATTGAAATGTTGGGAAGCTTTGCTAACTGGCTTTTTTCCTTTTCTTTTCTATTATGTTAAAAAGGATCATCCCTTGGCTCTCTGGGAAGGGGAGGGAAGATTGTGCATATTTGGAAATGAAGGTGACATAAAAGCAAAATATTAATAAACATATTTAAATTGTTGTATATTTTTAAAATAATATGTTGAAGAAGTCAGTCTTTGAGAGCCTCAGTTTCCTCATCTATAAATGGGGGGATGGGGTGCAGATCTGGGGACTTGGACTAGATAGCCATTGAGATCTCTCCAGACTCTAGAGCTATGTCCTTATAATAGTGTTTTCAGATAATAAAAATATACAGTTAACAAAGCATGTTCCATGTGACAGCCCTGAGGGAAGTAATGTAGATATCATTATCTCCACTGGATGGGTGAGGAATATGAGGGTGAGAGAGGGCACCCAGCATTCACAAGGTCACATGGCTAGCACATGTTTAATAAGCCTGGTCTCAAACCCAGCTTTTCAGCCTCCAAGTCCAATGTGATTTTTCCTTCTTCATCCCACATCCCATGGACTTTGATACTTGATAACACTATCCTTTCTGAGACTGTGCATTTCAAAAGAATTAATGGCTGGCTAGGAGCCACTCTGTAATGCTGATATACTATGTTCTTAGAAGAGATTGCAAAGAATGTTGATATTTTATGGCCATGCAGTACAACCGCTGTTGGAATTATTATCAAGAGGGTTGTTGCAGCCGGATACAGGCCAGTAAATTAGAGTGATTTGAGATGCCAATACACCCACTAAACCATCCCTTGACTTGGGGAGCAGATATCTTGACTAGTCTCTGATGCTGCTGTCCCCACAGACACTGCAGGACTTCCTACGCTCCTCCCATTTCTTTCTTAGCATTCTGATTTTAAAGGTGACCTGGGAGGAAGAAATGGTTTAGAGAGCCATTTCTTTGTATCATCTGGTGGCAGAGAACTTATTATCTGGGAAAATCCAGGTTGTAGGAAAGCATTACCTCTAGAGTTAGAGCTCTATAAAAATCTCTTCTGACAATGTAGATATATAAAAAGGGCATAGCAGTAAGAGGTAGAAGAAACCTCTTCATCTAGAATATTGGAACTGGGAGATCACAGAACAGAACATCAAAGCTAGAAGGGGCATCAGAACATAGAATGTAAAAATAGGAAGGTACCTCAGAACACAGAATGTCAGAACTAGAAAGGATGTTAGGACACAGAATATTAAAACTGGAAAGGGTGTTCGAACTTGGAGCATTAGTGCTAGAAAGGGCATTAGGACATAGAATATTAAAGCTGGAAAGGGTGTTAGAACTTAACGCTAGAAAGGGCATTGTGGCATAGAATGTTAAAGCTAGAAAAGATGTTAGGACATAGAATGTTAGAGCTAGAAAGGGCATTATGGCATAGAATATTAAAGCTGTAAGAGTTATTAGAACTTAGAACATTAATGCTAGAAAGGGCATTGTGGCATAGAATGTTAAAGCTAGAAGAGATGTTAGGACATAGAATGTTAGAGCTAGAAAGGGCATTATGACATAGAATATTAAAGCTGTAAGAGTTATTAGAACTTAGAACATTAATGCTAGAAAGGGTATTATGGCATAGAATGTTAAAGCTAGAAGAGATGTTAGGACATAGAATGTTAGAGCTAGAAAGGGCATTATGGCATAGAATATTAAAGCTGTAAGAGTTATTAGAACTTAGAACATTAATGCTAGAAAGGGCATTGTGGCATAGAATGTTAAAGCTAGAAGAGATGTTAGGATATAGAATGTTAGAGCTAGAAAGGGCATTATGACATAGAATATTAAGGCTGTAAGAGTTATTAGAACTTAGAACATTAATGCTAGAAAGGGTATTATGACATAGAATGTTAAAGCTAGAAAAGATGTTAGGACATAGAATGTTAGAGCTAGAAAGGGCATTATGGCATAGAATATTAAAGCTGTAAGACTTATTAGAACTTAGAACATTAATGCTAGAAAGGGTATTATGACATAGAATGTTAAAGCTAGAAAAGATGTTAGGACATAGAATTTTAGAGCTAGAAAGGACATTAGGACATAGAATATTAAAGCTGGAAAGGGTATTAGAACATAGAAAAAGAATGTTAAACCTGGAAAGAGCATTAGAACATACAAAGTTAAAGCTAGGGGAGTATCAGAACACAAATGTCCATGCCTTAGAACATAAACTTTCAGTTTTATATAGAGTCTTATAGGATCACAGATCTAGAGTGGAAACTAACCTCAGAAGCCATCTAGTATAATCCTTCATTTTACAGAAGAAGAAACTGAGGTACATAAATATACTTATCATTCTATGTGGGACTTAAACACAGGTGTTCTTGCTCCCGTGCCAATGTTCTTTCTACCTCACCACACTACCTCCCTTCCATTTTTGAGGATCAAGAATTTGTGAAATTTTCATGCTCAATATATCAGACTGATATTAAAAGGAAACCAATTTTCCTTCCTTCTCTCCCTCTTTTCTCTTTCCATTACATCATGTTAACAAACTCCTTTATCTTCTCAAATGACTTTAAGTCATTATCTCATTTAGTCCCCACAGTAAGTCCACAGTATATATAGAGCACATGGCACTTGGCCAGATGGTCAGTCAATAAGCAATTTAAAGCACTTACTATGTGCAGGCACTGTGCTAAGAGCTGGTGATACAAAGAGAGGCAAAAGATCATTTCTACCCTCACGGAGTTTGGAATCTAAAGGGAGAGAGAACATGCAAACAAGTTATAAACTGCAAAACAATCCACAGAGTGAAGGCACTAGAACTGAGATTCTATTTGTCAAGAGGGGGGAAATGGAGATGGAGATGGAGAGCGGGGGCAGTGAACTCTCCAAGGTCCTGAAGCCAGCAAAACTTTAAGTCCAGAGCTCTTTCATATCATGCTTCCTCACCAGTAGGATCCTAAGAGCACAGGATTGAAAGCTGATGGTAAGTGACCTGTGAGATTATCTAGCCCAGCCCTTTCATTTGACAGAGGAGATAACTGGGTCAAAAAAAGGGAAAACATTGTTATAGGAACATTACTCTAGAGTTGGGAGAGAGCTCAAGTCCAACACACACACACACACACACACACACACACACACACACACACACACACAGAGTTTATAGATGAGGAAACTGAGGCCCTGGAAGACAGATTTCCTCAAGTCATACACACAATAAATATCAGAGGGAAGATTCAAAACAAGATTCTCTGCCTTGAGAGCCAAGGCTAGTTTTACTACCCTCAGGTTGTTCATGTCAGCATTTTGAAAAGTAAGAAAACAGGGAGCATAAGGTCCTCCTCCATGGTATTTAAAAGCTGCACCACAGGTCTGGCATAGCCCATCCACTCCAGCTTGTCTTAGCTCTTAATAAGTGACAACAACTATAGAGCCATAGCATAGCTGTATTTACTATATTGATGGCTACATCCCATAGAAACATCCCGTAGAAACCAGCAGCACTCATCAATGCAGAGAGGAAGCTAAACTGAGGTGTATCATTTCTTCTTTTAAAAATGATTATATAATTGTATCATGCAGACTTCTTGCAGGGCATATTAAAATATGTCAATCTATTGCATTTTTTCTTTGTCTCATTTTTCTAAAAAAAAAACTTTTTAAAAGACTATTTTGTTTACAAGTGTTAAGCCAACATTTTAAAAATATTTAGCTAGAACTAAATACAGTAGTGTTAGCAAATATATTCCCTAGAGTCTTGTAGAATCTCAATCTGTCCTTCCATCTGTCTTTCATCCCTGAAATGCTGATGTACTGAGATATTACTGCTCTCTATTTTCCCATTGATCCATTTACAATTTAATTCATTTCCTTAAAAAAGCACTATGGTGTAGTGGATAGAGCTCTGAATCTGCAGTCAGGAAGAGCCAGATTCAAATCCTCCCTCAGACACTTACTATGTATAATCCCAAGTTTATTCAACAAGAATTTATTAAACACCTACTCTGTGCACAGATGGTTGATAATAATTACAATTTTTCTTTGGCTGCCACATTTCCCAGGAGGGAACTTATCATAAGAGAGAATTGTGCAAAGGACCATAGATACTAGGGCAGCTAGGGAGCTCAATGGATAGAAAGTTAGACCTGGAGATGGGAATTCCTGGGTTCAAATCTGGCCTCAGATACTTTCTAGCAGTGGCACCCTGAGCAAGTCATTTAAGCCCCATTGCCTTGTCCTTACCACTCTTCTACCTTGGAACCAATTGGCTTAAGTATTGCCTCTAAGACAGAGGTAAGGCTTTAAAAGTAGAGCATTAGAGATACTAAAGAGTACCTGCCCTTGAAGAGTTGACTTTCTACCCAACAGACATTTACATACATAGGCATATACAATACAGATTCAAATCCTCCCTCAGACACTTACTATATATAATGCAAAGTAGATGGAAGGTAACCAAGGAGAGGAGGACTAACACTTGATGGAAGAAGGAAAGATGTCCCATAAAGGCGATGTTTTCATGGATCTTGAAGGAAGCCAGGGATTCCAAGAGGCCAAAATGAAGAGGGAGGGCATTCCAGGCATGGGAGGGAGGGAACACCCAAAGCCTAAGCGAGGAGATAAAAGAAGAAGAGTTTTCTGTAAGAAATAGCTAGTACACCAGAATGGTTAGTTATAGAGAAGAAGAAAATGGAAAAGATTGGAAAGGCAGAGATGGGCAGGGCTCTGAAGATCTCTAGGTGTCAGACCAGTTTACATTTGATCCTAGTCCTAATAGGGAATCACTACAGTTTATTGAGAAGAGTCAGACCTGTACTTTCAGAAAATTACTTTGGCAACTCTATGGGAAGAAAAAGAGACAAAGATCTAATTAGGGGCATCTTGGTGGCTTGGCCGATGGAGAGCAGACCTGGGTTCAAATCTGGCCTCAGATACTTCCTAGCTATGTTACCCAGGCATGTCACTTAACCCCAATTGCCTGGCCCTTAATGCACTTCTATCTTGGAACCAATACTTAGTATTGATTCTAAGAGAGGAGGTAAGGTTTATTTTTTTAAAACCCTTACCTTCTGTCTCAGAATCAATCCTATGTATCAGTTTTTGCCTCCTTGATATCCCAGCCCTTAGCATACTACCTGGAAAACAATAAATGTTTGTTGACTGACTTACAAACTGAAATAGAGTAATGACTATGTGAGTAGAGAAAATATATTATATATGATAGACATTATATACATAACCAGTATAAAGAAGTTTGAGGATCGAGAGCATTAGTATTAGAGCAAACCACCTAATCTTCTGAATATCAGTTTTCACATCTGTAATATGTTTGTAATACCCTATTTTCCAAAATTGTTGTTAAGCTTCAATGGGATAATGTATGGAAAATGATGTCTAATCTTTAAAGCACTAGGTAAACATCAGCTGTTATTATTCCTTGTTCAAGGGTTGGATGTCTTAGATGACTAAAGCACCTCCAACCTGGGTTATTAATTCCTCCAAGTCTAGTGGGAGGCACTGTGATTTGGTGGAAAGACTATAGCTCTACTTTGGAACAGAGGACCTAATTTGAGTCCTTTCTAGCTATATGACCTTGGACAAGTCACTTCCCCTCTGAGGGCCTCAGTTTTCTTACATATGAAAGAAGGAGGTTGGAACAGAAGTCCTTTCCAGTGCTAAAACTATGATAGATCCCTGGTGAAATCAAAGGAAGAAGGAATTTCTTAGGAAGTTAGCTGAAAGTTCAAACAACTAGTTTGCCCTCCAGCCATCATAGTTATCACTATCTGAGGCTCCACTCAGGAAGTCCCAGGTTCAAATCCTAAATCAGATGTTAGCTGTGTAACCCTGGGTGAGTCACCTCCTCTGAGCCTCAATCTCATCTGTAAAATGAGCGTAGTAATACCCTTAGTACATACTTCCCAGGTTTGCTGTGGAACTCCAATAAGTTAACATCTCTAAAATGTTTTACAAAATTTAAAGCACTTCATAAATGTCAGTTGATGTTATCATTTCCAAAATCTTTCTTTCACAAAAATGCAGTAAAGTAAGTGATGAAGATATTTTTACTCCCATTTTGCAGATGAGAAAAGGGGATCTCACACAAGTGGAGTAACGCATTCATCTTCTCACAGCTGGGACTGACTCAAGGCAAAGGTGTCACAGATGTTCCCTATAACTGGAATGCACATATTCCTCTAATCTCTCCAAGTCTTGGCTGAAATGCCACTTTCTCTTTGAAATCTTTCCTGATCTCCCCCAGCTGAATGA